>NC_051158.1:164515812-164720299 GCF_013339745.2 Dermacentor silvarum | reverse complement strand
CCCTAATGTTTGTCCTCAAGTTCATGCTTTGCTGTTAAAACGAGGGTTAATTCAAGCATGAGCGTGATCGGAGCAGCTATTTCTATATATCACAATGCCGAAGAAAGAGGTGTGCGCCGGTAGCTCTTAATTGGGAAAGTGCAACACGCATAATACTATGTTCGGTGTAGGGCTGCCGCTGTGGCAGTGGTTTTAAACGTTCAATTTCGTTCCATTGTAATGCTAATCATTTTTGGCATGTAGGTGAGCCTGTCTGCTTCGCTTAACAAGCTAAGTAACGTGGTGACACAGTGAAACCACCCGTTTGCCGGTCGATACACAGCCCGTGTACTATAGCAGGAGACACAATATTGTCGCAAGATGCGAAAAACGGCACACAGAACGACGGTGGTGCGACAGCAAACACAGGCTCTATATTGAAGGCCCAGCAATAATTGTCCGCGCCAACTTTAACTTCTTCGGCGAGAGAGATGCTTGCGCTCGTGTCCATCCCTTCATTGTCTTCTTTAGTCGTGACATTGCCTCCCTTCTAAGAAAGCATCGTCCCGATGCTTTATCGTGACGACGCCAGGATCTTTCCACGCGTACGCTGCAGTGATTTCATTCGGACAAATAAGGCTTCATCCGGACGACGTGCACAATCTCCGGTGTATGCCGTCGACGCCTTGAGGAATGTGGACTATCGGAAACGACTTCATAGTTGACATCAGAGAGACGTCGTATGACTTTATACGGACCGAAGTACCGCCGCAGTAGTTTCTCTGAAAGGCCACGATGGCGAACGGGAGTCCAGACCCAAACTCTCTCTCCAGGCTCGTAGGAGACTCTTCGGTGGCGAAGGTTATAGCGCCCTGCATCGTACTCCTGCTGCCGACGAATACGTATGCGTGCAAGTTGTCGGGCTTCTTCAGCACGCTGAGTGATGTAGTCAGCATCAGTTTCGACGCCATCGCATCCATGTTCATGCGGCAACATTGCGTCGAGCATGGTTGTGACATCGCGACCGTGGAGAAGGCGGAACGGTGTCATCCTCGTTGTTTCCTGCTGAGCCGTATTGTATGCAAAGGTGACATATGGCAATATCTCGTCCCAGTTTTTATGCTCCACATCAACATACATGCAAAGCATATCCGCAAGTGTCTTATTGAGGCGCTCCGTGAGTCCGTTCGTTTGCGGATGGTACGCCGTTGCCTGCCGATGAGATGTGCCACTAAGTCTTAAAACTGTGCCCAATAGCTCGGCTGTGAATGCAGTTCCTCTGTCAGTTATTAATACTGTGGGGGCGCCATGTCTCAGTACAACATTCTCTATAAAAAATCGAGCTGCTTCACTGGCCGTTCCCCGCGGCAGGGCTTTGGTTTCGGCGTAGCGCGTTAGATAGTCCGTGGCTACGATAATCCATCGGTGTCCCGTAGCAGAAGTTGGAAATGGGCCTAGCAGATCCATTCCGACTTGTGCAAATGGAGTTCTGGGTACTTCGATGGGATGGAGGAAGCCTGCTGGTTTGACGGCTGGCACTTTCCGCCGTTGGCAATCAAGGCATGTACGGACGTACTGTTGAACGGTCGCCGTCAATCTTGGCCAGTAATACTTTTGTCTCACTCTGTAAAGCGTTCGTGTGAAGCCCAAATGGCCGGATGTTGCTTCATCATGGCATGCCTGCAATATTTCATTCCTGAGAGATGGTGGGACGACGAGCAAGTAGGGGCTGCCGTTCGGAGAAAAGTTCACTTTATAGAGGACGTCGTTGCGTAAGCAAAACGATGGAACTCCTCTTCCAAAGCGTTTTGGCAGAGTGGAAGTGCGACCCTCCAGGAAGCTAATAATGGGCTCCAATTCTGGGTCTTCGCGTTGCTGCTGTGCAAGCGTAGTCGTGTTGACAACGGCAACAAACGCTGTAGCGTCGTCATCTTCTGTACTTGCAGGTTCGAATGGGGCACGAGAAAGGCAGTCGGCGTCCGTATGCCGCTTTCCTGACTTGTACACAATAGTCATGTCGAACTCTTGAAGTTTAAGGCTCCAGCGTGCCAATCGTCCTGATGGGTCTTTTAAGTTCGTCAGCCAGCAAAGTGAGTGGTGGTCACTGACGACAGCAAACGAGCGGCCGTACAAATATGGGCGAAATTTGATCACCGCCCAAACCACCGCAAGACACTCTTTTTCTGTGGTGGAATAATTTTCCTCTGTGCGGGAAAGGCTTCTACTTGCATAAGCTATTACTTTTTCAGCGCCGTCTTGCCACTGCACAAGTACAGCTCCTAAGCCGATATTGCTGGCATCGGTGTGAACTGCTGTCGGGGCGTCTTCATCGAAGTGTCCCAGGACCGGTGGATTTTGAAGGCGTTGCCGTAGCTCGTCGAATGCTTTCTGCTGATCTTCATCCCATACGAATGCTACGTCTTCTCTGGTGAGGCGTGTCAACGGCGACGCAATGCGTGAAAAGTTCTGAATAAAACGCCGGTAATATGCGCATAAGCCTAAAAAGCGTCTCACTGCCTTTTTGTCGGATGGCACAGGAAAATGTTCAACGGCAGCTATCTTTTCCGGATCAGGCCGTACCCCATCATTACTGACAACATGGCCTAGAAAAAGAAGCTCTTCGAAGCCAAAATGGCATTTTTCCGGCTTAAGCGTGAGACCGGCGGACCGTATGGCTTGAAAAACAGCACGTAGTCGCCTCAAGTGCTCGTCAAATGTCGCAGAGAATACAATCACATCGTCTAGATATACTAAGCACGTTTGCCACTTGAGTCCTGATAAAACGGTGTCCATTAGCCGCTGAAATGTTGCCGGCGCGGAGCACAAGCCGAAGGGAAGTACCCTAAATTCATAGAGGCCATCAGGTGCCACGAATGCTGTTTTCTCGCGGTCTCTTTCATCTACTTCTATTTGCCAATAGCCGCTCCTTAGATCCATCGACGAGAAATAGCGTGCATGCCGTAGTCTATCAAGAGAATCGTCTATGCGGGGTAGCGGGTAAACGTCCTTCTTAGTGACCTGGTTGAGTTTGCGGTAGTCGACGCAGAAGCGCAAGCTGCCATCCTTCTTCTTGACTAACACTACCGGGGATGCCCAAGGACTTTTCGACGGCTGGATAATGTCATCTCGGAGCATTTTCTGTACCTGGTTTTCTATCGCTTCGCGTTCTCGCGCTGCCACCCGGTATGGGTTTTGCCGTATCGGTCTGGCCGTTTCGTCTGTAATAATTCGATGTTTGGTCAGTGGCATCTGGCCAACTTTGGACGTCGAAGAGAAACAGTTCCGAAACTCATCAATAAGCTCGAGGAGTCTTTCTTTCTGTTTAGGTAGCAAACTTGGGCCGACATCAACGGATAGAGGCACGTTCGGCAGACCGAGGGAATCGTCTTGTTCAACAGTCATGCAGTCGGTAACCTCATTCAGCTCTTCCACGTACGCGACTGCCATACCTCTTGTAAGATGCCGGCGTTCAGGACTAAAGTTTGTTAGTAGGACGTCCGTCTGTCCGCGAGTGATGTCAACTACACCTCTTGCAACTGATACGCCATGACTAAACAGCAGACCAGGAATTTGTTCGGCGATCATGCTGGAGCACCTTGGCGAGTCGCATGTTACAGGCACAAGAGTGCTTGAGTGCGGAGGGATGGTCACATCGTCTTCGAAGATACGTAAATGCTCACGTCGCTGATCGACACAGGGTACGGCCAAATCTGCATTCATCCAAAACGTGACCGACCTGTCCGGAATGTTTATAATAGCGCCGTATTCGTGCAGAAAATCCATTCCCAGTATCACGTCTCTGCAGCACTCCAGCAATATAACGAAAGTTGCAACAAACGTCGAGTTACCAATATCAATTCTGGCTGTGCATTTGCCTGTAGGGATCATCAATTGACCTCCCGCCGTTCTTATGTGGGGACCAGTCCATGACGTCTTGACTTTATTAAGGTTATCGGAGAGTTTCTGGCTAATTATTGAGAAATCGGCCCCAGTATCTACTAACGCGGTTACTGGGTGTCCGTCTATGAAAACAGCGAGGTCGGCACTTACGACTTCCCTTGGGGTCGGCAGAGGCATATTGTCCGATTGCACAGATAGTGTTGGGGGTGTTGAAGCATTTTGACGGTCGGCAACCTCCCCCCCAAAGGTCGCTTCTGTTAGTTTCCCCGACGAGGGCTTGGGGACCTGCCGCCCCTGACTACATCGGCGTAACTGCGACCTTGCGGCGAAGAGCTCGGTGCAGGTGACGGAGAGCGGGTTCGACGAGTGAACGGATGTCCTTGTGGAGCAACATCGTCACCGTAGCGCCTGTTTTCGAAGCGAACTCGAGGAAAGGTGGGTGGAAAGCTCTGGTATCCGGGGTCACGATACGGGCAAAAGCGGTAAACGTGGCCGGCTTCTCCACAATGAAAGCACAAAGGACGGCGGTCGACGGTGCGCCACATTTCCGTCCTGCGAACAAATGGTCGACTTGTGGGCGTCCTCTGCGGCCAAGCTGTAGTTGTCTGCGGAGGGAAGTAGGCCGATGTTTCCACAGGTACACTAGGTTGCGTGGTCAGTGGCTGCGCGTTGTACGGTGGGGATGCCGGCTCGTTGAAAGCACGAGCCATTGGTTGTGAGTTGTAGGCTGCTGCTGGAGGAGGACGATGAACAGCCGATGCGTAGTTCAGAGACCGTTGGTCTGGTAGGGATTCGGGCAACGAGAATGCCTGCCTGATTTCTTGTCGCACAACCTCTGCTACAGAAGCCCCGACTGACTCCTGCGGGGTCACAAGGAGGTTGCGAATCTCTTCACGAACAACCTCCCGGATGAGCTCACGAAGCTCATTGCCGGCAGCCAGAGCAGAAACGTTGCTCGAGGCGTTGCCTGGGCGATCGAAGGGTCGGCAACGTTGTTGCAGTGCTCGTTCGATGGACGTAGCTTCCGAGATGAATTCCGCAACGGTTGTCGGTGGGTTGCGAAGAAGACCGGCGAAAAGTTGTTCCTTGACGCCTCGCATCAGATGGCGGATTTTCTTTGCTTCCGGCATCTCTGGGTCAGCGCGGCGGAACAGGCGTGTCATGTCCTCCGCAAACATGGCGACGCTCTCATTCGGTTTCTGGATGCGCGACTCGATTAGTTGGTGGGCAGAATCGCGACGATCGTTGTTTGCGAAGGTGGTGGAAAGCTGCTGTCGAAACTCATTCCAGGAAGTCAGTGTGGCTTCCCGGTTCTCGTACCACGTACGAGCGCTGTCCGCCAGAGCGAAGTAGACGCGTGAGAGTTTTTCTTCTGCAGTCCACCGATTCGCCTTGGCGACTCGCTCGTATTGCGCGAGCCAATCTTCGACGTCCTCGTAAACATCACCGTGGAATGTCTCGGGAGTCTGAGGATGCTGCAGAGTCACCTGAGAAGGTCCTGCTGTTGCCATATCGTTAGGTAGAGGTCCGGTTGGTGGGGAGTTGTCCAAGAAGATTACCTCCGGGCTGAGGCCCCGCAGTCGGCGACTGTAGCGGTGGACAGGAGTGTCCACTGGAGGAACTGGTTGCGGGTTAGAACTGGGCGTTGCACTCCGCACAGGAGTTCCGGGCATCAGAGAGTACCCAGCACTTCCACCAGTGTCGCAAGATGCGAAAAACGGCACACAGAACGACGGTGGTGCGACAGCAAACACAGGCTCTATATTGAAGGCCCAGCAATAATTGTCCGCGCCAACTTTAACTTCTTCGGCGAGAGAGATGCTTGCGCTCGTGTCCATCCCTTCATTGTCTTCTTTAGTCGTGACAATATATATATGTGTGTGTGTGTGTGTGTGTGTGTGTGTGTACGCGAAGCTCCGGCTTCCGGAGAACGCTTCCGGCGTTTTGCCGACGCTTCCCGCGCTCTCGCCACCTCTGGGTCCGCTTTCCGGCGTCGCCGTGCTGCTGCACTGATCACAAGGCAGTCCTAATGAAGGGAAAACGAAGACCGCACCTAAATAACATATACGACTAATAAACCAACATTCTATATACCGTACACATGTGCTGTCACTCATTTGCATGTTCGAGTGGGCAATGTGCGGGCTATTCACAGTTACCCGAATAATGCCAGGTGCTTCGCCCACTCATCATCATTCACTTCGGGGATATGCGGTATTTTTTGTGTTGCCTTCAACAAATCTAGTAACATTGCGTTCAACTCTGTTGCGCAGTGATCGCAATCCCTGTGAGTCCTAGCGAGATCTATCGACGCAGCTCGTGCGGCGTGTGCTCCCGCTGCAACTTGTGACAAGAATGCACTTTTTCTCCCGAGATATTAACCATCGATTAGAAAGCAAGGAAAAGATGGCTGTAGCAAACACAAAAGCGCGTCTTTTGTAACTTTGGCTTTTAAAATGTGATTCCCAGTTGATGTTTGTGGCATTGTTCAGTAAGTTTACAGTCACTTTAGCATACGCTACAGAGAATGAATGCGAAAGCGTGCGCGCTTACGAGAAATTCATTATAATACTTGACATTCTCATTCGAATGCGTTGTGAGCTTAAAAAATCTAATTAAATTCTGGTGTTTTATATGTTCCGAAACCTCAATATGATTATGAGGCACGCGGTAGTGTGGACTCCGGGTTAATTTTGACCACCTTTAACGTGCATTTACTTCCAATTACTTGTTCTTTCCCACCAAAGATCGTGGGTTCGAGTACCCTAATTAAGTGTGCCCTAATGAACTTCTCCCTAATTAAACCAAAGGTCGCGCGTTCGAGTGTCTTAATTAACTACATCTTGATTAAATGCGCCTTGATTAACTTCGCCCTAATTAACACCAATGGTTGAGGATTCGACTCCCACCAACGGTCGTGGGTCCGCGTGCCATGATTAACTATATCTTATTTATGTGTCTTAATTAACTTTGCCTTAAGTAACATCAAAAGTCGTGGGTTCGAGTGCCCTAATGAAGTCTATGTTAATTAAGGTAGAGTTAACTAAGGCACAAGAAACCACGACCTTTGTTGGTGGCACCATGAATTTAGGTGCCGTAATAGCGGACGTGGGATTTTACGGCCCATGAGCCATCAGCGGTTTTTGCCTTAAATTGTTTTCAATTTGAGTTGTGTTGTTGTCGTCGTCTTTCGCGTTTTATGGCCTTAAACACGACGAGCTTTCACTGAAGTGCTTCGGTATCTTGCTTTAAAAAAAGGCGTATCCTGGCATTGTTCTCGAACAAACGAGTGGTTCTAGGTTTCAATATTTTCGGCGGCATCAGATACTTATGTTCCGTGACCCACCGTAAACACGTAATATTATATAGAACTGAATTAAAAAAAACTGAACCCGATTAATCTTCACAGCTGAATGGAAGAGTCCCGCATAGCACTAGCTAGATTGAGGCATCACAGTCACACCTCTATAGTGTGGAATCGCTCTAGTGGCTGAAACGATACTCTAGTTGCACAATCGAAATAATGTTTCCTCACAATCTCGGAAATGACTCCCCTTGCACAGAACTGACTTCGTAAATTGCGTTTAACGTAGCGCGGAGGCTCCGTAACCATGATGCGACCGGGATAATGGCGTCGGAGGCGCCACCTCGCGAGCGGGAGCCGAAAGGGGCCGCGTTTTGCCGCTGCATCCCGGCGGAGTTTGCAAACTGGCAAAATAATCTAGTAACAGTGACACAAGCGGTGAGTTGCGAGAGAGAAAGAAGCCCGAGTGCGCGCCAACGGATGAGTCACCACCCTTCTCGACGACGCTCCGGCGGCCGCGGCTGGAAATGCGAGAATTGACTGAAAATTCCCAGGCTTTGTTCATGCTACGGGATCACGACTCCGACAGGAAGGTTCGAGAAGTGCCGGCGAAGGCTATAAAAGAGTCGGGCGCGAATCGGAAGGGGGGTCAGACCGCGCCGGTGAAGAGATGCGACGTGAAGACCGACCGTCTGCGGAAGAAGGGGATTCCCCAGCAAGCTAACCGACGAGTTCATCGAGCGTCTGCATTTCTGGAAGAGGTTCCTTCTTCGAGATTTGCTTCGAGTTACTCCGAGATCGTCCGAATCAAGACCAGCACGGGTGCATACGATTGGACACTTTGTGTTCCTATTCATTCTGTACTTTACGTGTTGGACTTTTAGTGCTTGTCGTTGATTACTTTCCAGTGTTTTGTTAATACAAATCTGAATTTTATTATGATGTACCTGGATAGGTCAGCGAATGCAGAGAGGGAGGGAACAGGAGCAGGAGCGTCGGTCGCACAAATATCCGGAGGATCGACAGGATGACGTGACAAACAGTCGGCATCTTGGTGTAAACTACCCGACTTGTAGGCCACGGTGTACGGGTACTACTGAAGTCGCAATGCCCAGCGACCGAGGCGGCCTGTAGGGTCCTTCAGGGAAGAGAGCCAGCACTGCGCGGGGTGGTCTGTAGTGACTCTAAATGGCCGACCGTATGGACGAAATTTCGCGACGGCCCAGACAAGTGCAAGGCACTCTCGCTCGGTGATAGAACAGTTGCGTTCAGCAGCAGAAAGCAAACGACTTGCGTATGCAATCACACGGTCATTCCCTCGCTGACGCTGAGACAAAATGGCGCCGATTCCATGACCACTGGCGTCAGTGCGGACTTCCGTAGGCGCAGACGGGTCGAAGTGCGCCAAAATAGGTGGAGATGTCAACAGGCAGATGAGCTTCGAGAAGGCGGTCGCTTGCTCAGGGCCCCAGGAAAAGGAAGCATCAGCTTTCAGAAGCAAAGTAAGAGGTCGGGCGACTTCCGCAAAGTTGTGAACAAAGCGGCGGAAGTAAGAGCACAGGCCCACAAAGCTCCGTACATCCTTGGCGCTGGTCGGTACGGGAAAATTCTGTACAGCCCGCACTTTATCTGGGTCTGGGCGCACACCAGATGAGTCAACAAGATGGCCAAGGATAGTGATTTGGCGGTGACCGAAGTGACACTTAGACGAATTAAGCTGGAGGCCAGCATTTCGAAATACAGAAAGAACTAATGAAAGGCGCTCGAGGTGTGTGGCAAACGTAGGAGCGAAAACGATGACGTCATCTAGGTAACAAAGACAGATGGACCACTTGAGTCCATGCAGAAGTGCGTCCATCATACGTTCGAACGTGGCTGGGGCGTTACACAAGCCGAAAGGAATGACTTTGAACTGGTATAGGCCATCCGGTGTTACAAACGCTGTCTTCTCGCGGTCCATGTCGTCTACAGCAATCTGCCAGTAGCCGGACCGAAGGTCGATGGAAGAAAAATATTTCGCACCGTGAAGGCAGTCCAGCGCGTCATCGACGCGAGGGAGAGGATAAACATCTTTTTTTGTGATATTGTTCAAGTGCCGGTAGTCCACGCAGAAGCGCCAGGTGTTGTCCTTCTTTTTAACTAGGACTACAGAGGACGCCCACGGCTTGAAGATGGCTCAATTATTCCCCGAGAAAGCATCTTTTCGACTTCCGTTTGAATAACTTGTCGCTCATGCAAGGACACCTGATATGGTCTCCGGTGAATCGGATGGGCGTCGCCAGTGTCAATGATGTGTTTCGCAATGGAAGTCTGACCTAAAGGGCGACCATCCAAGTCAAAAATGTCGCTGAATGAGGCGAGCAAACGACGTAACTGGTCGGCGTGTTGAGGCGCGAGATCAGGAGAAATCATGTTGGAGACGTCGGGTAAGGTAGTTGGTGAAGAAGGCGATGAAGCACCTTGAGACGACGTTTCAGTCGTCAAGGCCGAGAGGTGGTAGTCTTCGCAAGATGACAGCGTGCCTAAAGCAATGTCTTGCGGTAGAACGTGGCTGTATGGTCCGAAGTTCAGAATAGGCAGGCACGTAGAATTGTTCGTAACATTGACGACAGTGTGAGGAAGCGCAATGTTATGGGCCAGGGGGACGTCCGAAATAGGAGAGACGATGTAATCGCCATCAGGCACAGGTGGGGAGGGCGAAAGAACGACGCACGTCATAGCTTGGGGGGCAAGACGAATGTGCTCGGTTGAACACAATCTGCTGGAAACTTCCTCAGGAGGGTCAGAAGAGCAGGGCAAATCGAGCTGAACAAGTCCCGCGGAGCAATCAATCAACGCCGAATGCGCTGATAGAAAATCGAGACCCTAAATAACGTCGTGGGGACATTCTTCCAGAATAGTGAAAAGGACAGAGGTCTGACGGCCGGAGACACTGACACGAGCAGCGCACATTCCTATGACGGCCGGCGTTCTGCCATCGGCGACCCGCACAACACAGGACGCAGCAGGTGTGATCACTTTAGTCAGGCGTCGACGAAGATGGTCACTCATGACAGAGATGTGCGCGCCGGTATCAATTAAAGCGGTCACAAGGACACCATCCACATACACCTGAAGTAAATTTCTATCCGTCGGCAGGGTCAGCAGAGGAATTTCAGTCCGGGTCGATGTAGCAGCGTCACCCCTCGGAGCTGCACCCGTCAGTTTTCCGACGAGCGCCGGTACATGGGCGACGGAGAACGGCGAAGAGTAGCTGGGCGAGGCAGGGGCCGTCGAGGAGTAGGCGAACGACTCTGCCGTGTAGGTGGCGAGGCCTCAGCATGGTGGTAAGGCTCTGTGGGTTCTTCCGGTGGCCGGCGACTACCTGGTGAGCGATGGTCTGGTTGGAATGCAGATCGAAATGAGCGTGTCCAGGTGTTGCGACAGTGACGAGAAATATGGCCAACACGTCGGCAGTTAAAGCAAATAGGCCTGTCATCTGGTGTTCGCCATTCCATTGGGTTACGGTAGGGCCGTGAGAGGTACAGGTTCCGCTGAGCCGGGACAGTCGTAGTAAAGGCGTCGGATCGGTTGATGGGGCAAACGGAGGGAACACCAAGGTTCGCCAGCTCTTCGCGAACGACAGACTGGATTAGGGAAATCGTCGGTCTAAAATCATTCGGGGCATACGTCTGGGAGTTAACCGGCGATGCGGCCTCTATCTCTCGGCGAACGGTGCGCACAATGCTTTCGGACGTGGTCGGCTGAGGCGCGGAATGGTCTTCGCACGATGATGTAGCAGCTGTATTCGGAAGACGGGTATACTGATGGACAATTCGACGGGATTTAGCTTCTTCGAAACGCCTGCATTCACTTATGATGTCGTCGATGCTGGTGCAGTTCTTGTACACGAGCAGGTGAAAGGCGTCATCAGCTATGCCCTTCAGCACATGGTTAACCTTTTCATCTTCCGGCATTCGCTCGTCCACTTTGCGGCAAAGCGCAAGAACGCCCTGAATATACGTCACGTATGACTCGGTTGACGTCTGGGCGCGAGTTCCGAGTTCCCTCTTCGCGGCTCGTTGTCGCCCAACTGTCCTCCCGAAAAGGTCGCAGAGCTTTTTCTTACATTGCTCCCAACTCCTTAGCTCCTCTTCGTGTGTCTGAAACCAGACCCTTGCCGTGCCGTTCAAGTATTAGATCAGATTGCCTAACATAACGGTCTGGTCCCACCTGTTACTTTCGCTGACACGCTCGTACAGCCGCAGCCAATCTTCGACGTCCAGGTTGTCGGTCCCCGTAAACGTGCCAGGGTGGCGGGGCTGAGCCAAGATGACGGTTGGCATGGTGGGCGCCGTTGTGGTCGCCGTTGTAGCCGCTTCGTCAGTCGGCATGGTGGTAACGGCCAAGCTACGTCCGCTTCGGAGCTCCGTCTCGCATGAGATGTACCCCGCAGCTCCACCAAAATGTGACACAAGGATGAAAGTAACAGTAAAATCTATTTACAGGTGATATTACAAGAGACAGGCAGCGCAGGCCAGTCCCTAACGTTGTTGTCTTCCGACACCAGCTCGTGCCCTTCTTCTTCCACCTTGTTCCCAGCGTTGTAACAATATCAATGCCTATGTCAACATATCCATGGAAGCTTTTTCCATCCCACACCCCTTCTCTGAATGGCCATCTCATCCAGAACCAGATTGCATAATGTGGAGAGTCGTGCTTTACCTTCATAGCCAATGCAGTCATTGCCTCTTTTGGAAAGCCAGCAGCCCTATCAATGGATTGATATCATTTACACAGTCTTTGGATGCGGGAGGCATGCGTTGAAAACAGCTCGTACATATTTATATGCTCTAGGGGAATAAAACTGCAAAGTCAGTGCAAATGGCCTGAGCTCTGGCGAGTAAGCGGGTGACACTGCTGGCACCAGACTTATGAGGCAGTTGACGCCTGAGCAAGTCTTTTTTTTTCTGCCCCACCAAGACTGAAATATGGCGACATCCTCATTTCCTAGAATGCGATTGTCAGATAAATCTTCTATTACATCTCCGAGATGAGCAACCTTTTGAAAAAGCCGTTGATGGGATTGCCGTAGAGTCTTCATCTTCTTCTTGGTCGCCGTTTGTAATTGTGTAACGCCATACTTCATGCCTCAGAAAGGCCTTTTCAGGCGTGTCTTGTGCTGGCTGTGGCTGCAAAATATCACGCGCTGTAACAGGTGCATGAGCGACCAACATGACAGAAAGCACGTACGCAGAACAAAGTACTTAATTGTTGTGGCATACACTCTTGTGCAAGCTATGAAGAATATAATGCTTAATTTTAGGTCATTCCCTTGCCCACGACAGTTTCCGTTTAAACTTTTGTGAACTTAAAAACTGTGGGGGCATAAAACTGCCATCCACACGAGCTTGCTAGTGCCACTTAATTTTGTTTGTTTACTTATTTGCTAAATACTGCAGGCCCATCTGGGCCCAGGTCCAGGAAAGGTAATAGTACAAAACAACTAACAGAGAAGAGGCCAAGGTAGCATAGTTCAATGAGAGATGTTTTACAGAAGCCTTGTAGTTTGAGTGGGCAAAACATACTAAGCTCATACATCACAGCTAATTGTCACTGATCGAACAAATAAAGAGCATAGAAAATTGTGAAAACCTGTTGGTCTTCTAGTTATTGTGTCATTTGAATGGAAAAGAGAAATTGAAAAGGGATTATTGGCTGCTAATTGGTGTTTAATGCAAACCCTGAGGAAACTCATACCGCTGCAGACGAATATGAATGTTTCAGTATATTAATTAGATAGTTGCCATGATCATAAGTGTTAGTGTCCACGTGCAGTTCACTGAGTGACATTTATTATGCTTCAGCTACTAAACAGTTGCCACGAAAATATATGCTACTTCACTTGCAGTTACCTAAGGAAACAAGTATGTAAAAATTGTAGCGGTCGAGTATTATCCTCACCATAGAATGCCTTGCTGTTCTAGGTGTCGCTGGGTTGTGTGTAGGCAGTGCTGCAGAAGTTTCACCCTTGAGCGTCCTGGACTGTGGAGGGCCTTGGACTGGGAGACTGGACAAAATACACCAAGTGCAATGAGGAGGGACTGCTTACTGCAACATAACTTAAGATTGCTGACCATCCAAACGAAACACTAGATGCACAGTTGAAGCTAAAACCCAGGACTAATAGCGAATCATTGGCTTCATTTAAAATTTAAGCACAATAATGACCAGCAAGCAGGACATTGTTAGGGAGATAAGTGGCTGTGGCTATATACTGTATTTTTTTTCTACTGTCCCAAAAATGGTGATAAAGCTTACCAGCACAGTTGGCATGTTATAAATTTTATTACTGTAGCAAATGTTGGAGCCTAGCAAGGGTTTATTTATGTGTGTAATGAGAGGACATGGCTGAAGTATAATTCAGAGAAGGAGTGTGTTTTCCTTATTCCAACTTTACTGAAAAAATGTAGTTTTTCATCTTACATAACACCGCTTTGCTGCAGTTTGTTTTAGTTTCCTTATCTTGTACTTATTCTAGATTGACTAAAATGAGGTTATGATGTAGCATATATGGCTTTCATTCATTAGCACTTGCTTTTGCCAGTGTTAACAATGAAATTTGAACACCGTATGCTTGTCACCTGTGTCAAAAAAGGGCTGTAATGTAGCCAATGATAGGTTGAACAGTTCAATCTTTCTCTTCATTCTGAGCATTACTAATAGATCTTTTACATCTGTCGAAAACGTCTTACAAAAAGCTGTATGACAGTCTCATATGCATTATTGAAAGTGAAATAATTACTTTAAAGGTAAAATCCAAAATATATATTACAGGGAAACACCAGATTTTTGCAAAGCAGATCAGAACATGAATAAACCAAGGCACACATGTGAGAAAATGTCTTAAGCAAGCTCAGTGATCATTACGACAGTCAAGCAAGCCAGGACATGTTGGATTTCAGAAGGCTCATCAGCGATGACTGAATCAGTCAAGGACGCGCTAGCAGATGTAGCTCTGCTAGCACATCAGACAAGCCCTCAGAGATATCCGTATCCATTGTGGCTTGAGAGAGACCTGCCTGAGTATAAGAAAAGCATATTTTACTTCAGGAATGGTGGTGGACATCTACCACAGTCATGAAAAAGGTATGATAAAACTGTAAACATGCATTATGGCTGCATACAGCTGTGCATCAACATACTGGCTCAAATTGAAGCTGTTATGTTCCCGTGGATGTAGCTGCTTCACTTTAAGGTTGACTCATTGCTGTGGCATCGTCCTTTGCAAGCGTCTGAAGTTAAAGAATAACCCACCAGATATTTTTAAGGTCCAACAATAACATTTTCTGTGGAATGTATTTACACAACCTTTGCAGAGTCATGCAAAAGACCTCGCATGATCTGTGCATGCTTTCCCTACACACCGCATCCCCTTGTGTAAAAAACTGTTTGATCTAAGTGTGCTTGTAAAATACACATACAGCTAATTGAATCTCGGGGGAAATGGAGCTGTAGTAACTTCGCAGTGCATGTTTCACACAAAAATATCATAGATATAGCTGTAACAGATATATAATGTAATGTAATGCCCCCTCTGTAATGCCTCCAGGCCTTCAGGGTACTGCTAATAAATGAATGAAAATGATGTTCACTCCTGTAACTTAAAGTAAAACTGCGTTATTTCATCTCAACTGTCATTTTCCTGTTGTTTAAAGTATGTCAACCAACATCATATCTTCTAAAATGAAAATGACATTTAGCCTCAACATGGGGAGTGATTGAACTTTGCAACATGATGTTTGAACTTTGCACTCACAAGCCGAGTTACTACGAGCAGAACATTCTCTACAAAATACTGAAAATGGATCCTCTGTGTGTGATTATACCGAAAGAAGTAGTCACTTAGCTCATTTTTGAGCCGATGGCTTTATTTTTAGCGTTTTTGTGAGCGCGCGCCTTACTGCCCGACCCGCGGGAGTTGGAAGGCGTGACGTCACGACACACTCGTCGGATAGCCAGCCGGCCGGCAGCGGTCATTCGAAGCACGCCGACGCCGCCATCGCGAGCATGGCTTCGAGCAATGGTGCTCGAAGCCATGCTTCGACGACATATTCATCGAACCCCGCCTTTCGTTGCGCGAGTACGGCACCGAGTCCGACGCCACTGGCATCGGTGGTCCTCGGTGGGGGCGGCAGGGTCGAAGTAAAATATTAATATAAGGCCGCGTAAAATATTATCCATCCTCCTCTCAAAACTGGCTGGAGCGTCACACAGGCCGAAAGGCATCACGGTAAATTCATATAATCCGTCAACTGTCACAAATGATGTTTTATGTCAATCAGTTGGTGCCATAGGGACTTGCCAGTATCCGGAACGTAAATCCAGCGAAGAAAAGAACTCCGCTCCCTGCAAACAGTCGAGGGCGTTGGCGATGCGCGGTAACGGGTAAACGTCCTTGCGCGTTATCTTGTTCAGACGTCGGTAGTCGACGCAGATCCGAATAGAGCCATCTTTTTTCTTAACAAGAACGACCGGTGACGCCCAGGGACTGTTTGAAGGCTGTACAACGCTGCGCTTGAGCATCTCATCAATTACACGGCGCTCCGAGGCGGATACCCGATAAGGGCGTTGCCGTAGAGGTGCATGACTGCCGGTATCTATATATCTGGTGAAAAATGGTTGATGTGCGACCCAAACCAGAAGCAGGGCTGTCAAAAGAGGCGCGGACCTTCTGCAGCAGAGTGAGCAGCTGGCTTCGTTGTGAAGGTGACGTTTCATCGTCGATGGAGCGGTTGAAAGCGTCGAGGAGGGACTGATCAACCGCAGGGTCACAAGAAAGTGCGCTAAGGTCCGTAGGAGTAGAAGCCGCAGGAGCGTCAAAGATGCAAAAGGTGTCGACCGGCTGAACAAGGCCTAGGCATTCGCCATGAAATAAAGGTAGAAGCGCCACTGCGAGGAGTAAGGAGAGCAAAGGGCAGCGGAGAACATTTGCGGCGAAGGGACACTTCAGAGGGCGTAAGGAGAACAGTGCCCTCAGAAATAGAGGCGTACGACATGGATACAAGCACGGAAGAGCACGGAGGAACAGCATTGTCTTCGGACCCAAACAGTTTATCACTGGAAGGGTGGTCGTCGATTGTCTCAAAATCGTGAAGCGCAGAAAGTTCAAGTTCGGCGTGGCAACAGTCAATAACGGCGTTGTTATTTGCAAAGAAGTCCCAGCCTAATGTAATGTCATGGGAACACGAGGGCAGTACGACGAATTCGATGGTATACAGAACTCCTTGAATGAAGACTCCCGCAGTACAGGCAGCGAGAGGCGTAATGTTTTGAGCGGTCGCGGTCCGAAGGGAGAGGTAGGATAAAAGCCTCAGAACTTTTTTTAGTATGCGACAGAGTTTGGCGGAAATTACAGATACTGCGGCTCCTGTATCAAGTGCCAGGACGGCGACTGCTTCGACATACACTTCAATTACGTTCGCTGGAGAAGGACGAGAACTTGAGCATTGCGACGTAGACGCAGTTCGTGCCTCGGGAACTGCGGCTATCAGTTTTCCTGATCGGTGGGTCCGGCACGGCGACGCATCGGAGAAAGCGAGAGATGACGTGGAGATGGTGAGCGGCGGGTAGCCGCGGGTGAGCGATCAGGACAAAAGGAAGAGGTAGGAAGGCTGGAAGGCGAAGATGAAAATTGAGCGCGGAATGGTGGCGCTCGCCAGATGTTCGGGAAAGGAAGCACGCGACGATGGCAATTGCGCGCCACATGACCAAAACCACCACAAGCAAAACATATTGGGCGGTCATCGAAGGTGCGCCATTGTTGGGGGTAAGCTCGAGCTCGTGGCTGAGAAGTCGGAAAATGCTGTCGATCTGGTAACGGCATAGGAGGCGGCGAAAAGGTCGGTGGTCGATGCATAGCGGGCGGCGAGAGCGTTTGTAGGAGAGGTCGGGCAACTGCTTCTGCGTACGTGAGAGTTGCAGTGACTGGCGTCGGATCACGTGCTGGAGGAATGGCTTGCGAAACTTGCTCCTGGATGAAGTCGCGGATCGTAGGTGCCAAAGAGGGTGATGGTTCCGGGACACAAAACATCAAAGATAGCTGGCGAGCGACCTCTGCGCGAATTCCTGAATCTTCAGAAACAGGGTAGCATGGTCGTCGCTGAGACCAAGGCTGGACACAGAGTCGGCGGGCGCAGGGGGACGTCTGGTGTGGAGCCGTTGCCTGCGCAACTCGTCGTAACTCTGACATAATTCTATCACTTCAACGACAGTGCGAGGACTGTTCGATAATAACATTAGGAATGTGTCGTCCTCAATACCCTTCATTATATGGTTGATCTTCTCCTCCTCTGACATCAACGCGTTCACCCGTTTGCAAAGGTCAACAATGTCCTCAATGTAGCTCGTGAAATTCTCTCCGATCTCTTGGGATCATGGGCGCAAACGGTGTTCTGCACGGAGCTTTCTTACTGCTGGCCGACCGAAAACTTGGGTAAACATGGTCTTGAAGACCAACCACGTAGTGAGGTCACCTTCATGGTTTAGAAACCATAGTTTCGCAACGTCCGAGAAATAGAATGCTACGGTTTTCAACTGGGTAGCATCGTCCCAATGGTTATGGGCACTCACTAGCTCGTATGAGGAGATCCAATCTTCAACGTCATTTTGATCTGTGCCGGAGAAGATAGGGGGCATCTCGCAGACGCAAGGCGCCGGCACAAACTAGGGTGGGCGGCGCCGTTGGAGGAGTGCCGCTTGCGTCCTCGGAAATGATGTGGGGTAGAGTGCCACACCGAAGTTCCAGGGTGGTCGAAACCCAGCTGCCTCCACCACTTGCTAAGAGGTTTATTAGCAACGGATGCAGGCGAACGGGTAGCAGTCACAAGCATTCGGCCAAGGACAGCAACCACGAGCTCATGCCGGTGGCGATGCTGCTGAGGCACAGGTTACTCTTCTTCATTACAATATATCATCTTCATCATCATCATCAGCCTCTATTTTATGTCCACTGCAGGACGAAGGTTTCTCCCTGCGATCTCCAATTACCCCTGTCTTGCGCTAGCGTATTCCAACTTGCGCCTGCAAATTTCCTAACTTCATCACCCCATCTGGTTTTCTGCCGACCTCGACTGCGCTTCCCTTCTCTTGGTATCCATTCTGTAACCCTAATGGTCCACCGGTTATCCATCCTACGCATTAATGGCTTGCCCAGCTCAATTTCTTCCGCTTAATGTCAACTAGAATATCGGGCTATCCCCGTTTGTTCTGTGATCCACACCGCTCTCTTCCTGTCTCTTAACGTTACTCCTAAGATTTTTCGTTCCATCGCTCTTTGTGCGGTCCTTAACTTGTTCTCGAGCTTCTTTGGTAACCTCCAAGTTTCTGCCCCATATGTTAGCACTGGTAGAATGCAATGATTGTACACTTTTCTTTTCTCCTACAGTGATAAGCTCCCAGTCAGGATTTGGCAATGCCTGCCGTATGCACTCCAACCCAATTTTATTCGTCTGTAAATTTCTTTCTCATGATCCGGGTCCCCTGTGAGTAATTGACCTAGATAAACGTACTCCTTTACAGACTCTAGAGGCTGACTGGTGATCCTGAATGAATACTTGTTCTCTTGCGAGGCTATTGAACATTATCTTTGTCTTCCGCATATTCATCTTCAACCTAATTCTTACACTTTCTCGAATAAGGTCCTCAATTATTTGCTGTAATTCGTCGCCATTGTTGCTGAATAGGACAATGTCATCTGCAAACCGAAGGTTGCTGAGATATTCGCCGTGTATCCTCACTCCTAAGCCTTCCCAGTCTAAGAGCTTGAATACTTCTTTTAAGCATGCAGTGAATAGCATTGGAGAGATTGTGTCTCCTTGCCTGATCCCTTTCTTGATAGTTAACTTTCTACTTTTCTTGTGGAGAACCAAGCTAGCTGTGGAATCCTTGTATATGTTTGCTAAGATATTCACGGATGCCTCCTGTACCCCTTGATTACGCAATGCCTCTATGACTGCTGGTATCTCTACTGAATCAAATGCCTTTTCATAATCTATGAAAGCCATATAGAGAGGTTGATTGTAGTCCACAGATTTCTCGATTACCTTATTGATGATATGGATATGATCCATCGTAGAATATCCCTTCCTGAAGCCAGCCTGTTCTCTTGGTTGGCTGAAGTCAAGTGTTGCCCTGATTCTATTGGAAGTTATCTTGGTGAATATTTTATACAATACTTAAAGCAAGCTAATGGGTCTATAATTCTTCAATTCTTTAACATCTCCCTTCTTATGGATTAGTATAATGTTGGCGTTCTTCCAGCTCTCTGGTAAACTTGAAGTCGTGAGGCATTGCGTATAAAGGGCCGCAAGCATTTCAAGCATGATATCTCCTCCATTTTGATTAAATCTACTGTTATTCCATCTTCCGCCTGTGGCCCGCGCTGCACCCGTCGCCCGGCTGCCCGTGGTGCGAGCACGAACGGGCTGATATGGCCCATATACTTTGGGAATGTCAACGCCCTGAAGAAGGAGGACCAAGAGGAAGGGGGAAGATAACAGCAGGACCCTCTGAAGCGGGGCGCCTCGCTGAGAGATGGCAAGCCGCCCTCCTCAGCGAGGCACCCGAGGACCAGGAGTGGGCCGTCCAGCGGGCCAGGGCCATTGCCGAGGATCTCGAAAGATTTTTCTCCGGCGATGGACCCCTGGCAGCCTAGCCCCGGGCACCAACAGCCTTAACCGCTGGACAAATAAAGTGTATTCCTATCCTATCCTTCCATCTTCTCCAGCAGCTTTTCCCCTGGTCATGTCTGTCAAGGCCCTTCTAACTTCATCGCTAGTTATAGAAGGAGCCTCTGTATCCGGTTCATCACTATTTCGAATGAAAGTAGCTTGAGTGTTTGGGCACTGTACAGGTCAGTATAGAATTCTTCCGCTGCTTCTATTATGTCATCGAAATTGCTGATGATATTACAATATATATATATATATATATATACTGTACATGTGTAGAGTATATATAGCGCTTATATAGCCCTTGTGCCCCGCAGCGCCCCTAGCTACGGACGAGAGAGAGAGCGCGCGTCGGGAACGAGAGAGAAAGAGAAAGAGAGCACAGCTGTGCCTCCAGCGGGAGCGGCGAGTACTAGCGTGGCTACGACAGCGCGACGAGGGACAAGGCTCGACCCTAAGGAGCTTCGCCCCTAAAACGAGGTCCACTGTCGAATGTTAAACACTAACGAGAGCTCCGATACTTGTCCAGCTCAGCTGCAGTGCACGGCTAGCCACGGCATACGACCGGCACGGCTGTGCTCGCATGGCAGCCAACGGCGCCGCTAATATGGTAAGAGTATTTTCTTCTTTCTGTATAATTATTGCGAAGAGCGACAGCAACGGTAAGAAAAAAAATGGAGGATGCTTAAGCTTCGTTTTAAGAGTGGAACGCGATACCGTTATCGGGCCCCGTTCACATCGCATTTTTCTTGCAGTGGGCTTCACTGCAACAGCGAACACGGGAAAGCCAGCTTACAAAAACTAAGCTTACACCGACCCCTTAAAGTCGGCTTTACATTTAAAGAGAAATGCATTGCTGGGAAGACGTTTTTACAGGGGCAATATAAGTGGTCTTATATTAAAATGTGGATGCCCTAACACATTTTTTAATTATTTGTTTGCTATTGCCCCGACGCGCGCGTGTCCAAAACGCATTAGGCAGGTGAAGTCCCAATTTGACCTGCCGTAAAGTCCCTGTATTTTTCAAAGGTAGCGCGAACTCCTCCTCTCCACGCCATTTCCTCCTCGCCCCTCTCTCTCGGCCCCCATTAGTGAGTGAAGCGCGCGGCCGCTACCGCCCGCTTCATTTCGTATCGCATGCGGAGCGTTGAAGCGCTTGCTTGGAACGCGACTGTTCTGGGCCCTTGGTACGTAAGATATCGACGTAAGATATGTAGTACCTTCAATTATTAGTAGAATCTGCGTCGCTCAGATGAGGCAACTAAAAGGTAGAACAAGTTAAACGCAATCCTAAACATGATTGTTTCTCGC
The DNA here is from genome assembly GCF_013339745.2 of Dermacentor silvarum. Taxonomy (NCBI): domain Eukaryota; kingdom Metazoa; phylum Arthropoda; class Arachnida; order Ixodida; family Ixodidae; genus Dermacentor; species Dermacentor silvarum. The sequence goes on along the minus strand of NC_051158.1, from coordinate 164,699,095 downwards.
AATCCTACATCTGATTGTTTCTCGGAATCGAATGGTGTTCTTTTTACCTGACGCATTTACGAAAACAAAGAGCTACATCAAACTATGGGCACACAACACGGCGGAGACATTTACATTTACTTTGTTTTTTCGAAACGCATCCGCGCGATTTTCTTAACCGCTCAGTTATATGCCTTGGTACCCGTGTGTGTGCGCGATTTCTGCGTTTTGCTCTTCAATTGGCGACTCTTCCATTATGCTCATTTTATGAGAAGTCAGGCTGGTATTAATATTGCCGAAAGGCTTCCTTTTGTTTGCCGCAGCGCATAAACCGGGAGTTTTTTTTTTACTCAGTCGTTGGGTGATGGTGAACTCGAGAACGCACCCACCCATAGGCGGAACGTTTTCATTTTCCCGGGGGAGGGGGGCGACCAGCTTGCCTAAGCAGTCATATATATAGTTCAATTTCAGAACCTGAGTCCCCTCGTACCAGAAAGAGACTCGCGTCTCTCGGATGAGCCATGCGAAAAGCCGATTAAGTTATTCACGTTAGGGAGATATGTGTGTTTTGTGCCTATAAGTCGCACAACTACACATAAATGAAAACAGCCATGTAACGATTTGTGAAAGTTTTAATATACAAAGACACAGTCAAGAAATATTTTCCTGACTAAAGGTCAGTTGAAAAGATAAGACATAACATATATAAAACATACACAATATATAACAATTTCTGTACACAACTTATGACTACAATTATTAGCATAAAACAACGTGACTCCATGACGCAATACTTTATTTACTTGTCAAAGCATGCCTTTTCCACTGGTTTCATTTATTTCCCGGCGGCGGAATAAATGATTATAGAGTAATAAATTATCAGGCGCAGAAATACAGTCATATTGTCACGAGCAATGACAAAGACAAAGACATTGTAGTGGGGCTGGGTCAGAGGCTCTCTCGTCGGACTGAAAACCTGCTGAAACCTGTGCGCTCTGTGCAGTCTTGACTAGGCAAGCGCTAGCCGTTCACGGTTAATTAAATACTCCCCGTAACATCTTTTTGGTGGAGGTGAAGACAACGATATGTCAACAGTGGGAAAGGGCACGAGAGGAAGTAGTAAGAGCGTGGATTGCGTTCTTGAGCAGCTAATGCAGCATATGACAAATAAATATTAATAAAAAAAGCCCAGCATAGACTGGGAAGCTTTAGAAATAGCGCAACGAAGCGTCTTTGTGTACCCAAAAGGCCTCACCCTACTTGCCCTGTCATGCACCCCGTTTTCGTTCCTGGATATAACTTTTTGCTTTGTTTTCTTAGCCAAATAGTTAGCTTTAACTTGTGAGTTGGCAACTTTCTCTTTCCTAGTAAAGACATCATTTCGTTCTCTGATGGGATGGTTTCACCTTGAGGGAAAATGTGTTCCTTCGGGCACTTGTTCTAGCAATGAAGTCGTCGGCAATTTTATTTAAATTGATTTTGCTGGAGAGTTCTTTGTGAGTGTGCAAAATGGCCAGATGGTTCAAACGGGCTTGCCCAGTTGTCGACCGCAGGCACGTTTTCAGTTGCCGAAGACAAGAAAAGGACCTCTCGGATGTGCTTGACGAGACCGGTATGGTCAAAGCAAGTTTTGTTAGCTTGGCCATTTCCGCCAAAAGGTTTCGCAGGTGTTCGCCCTTCTCCCCCGAAAACATCTGCACGACGTCCTCGAATGTGTGCAATGATGCCGACTTTTGTTGGCCTACGATGCCAATGAGCATGTCTCTGTGCAAAATCAGCCGTCCTCGTTCAAGGTCGTCACCGTACAACTTTGTTATGTATGCTTCGTCTTGCTTTCCTGTGGCAAACTGCTCAATGTGTGACATATGCTGCCACATCTCAGGTGGATATCTGTCGCTTAACGAGGACAGTACAGTGTCAAGTACTTCGTAGTACGTACCTCTCACGGTACATGTCCTGCGCTGATGTGAAACCGCGAGCTGAGGAACCTTCTTGATAGGCGGTGTGGAGTTTTCTTTCGCCTAGCAGCTGGAATACACGGGTCCTCAACTCCTACTTTTCCTGCCTCTGCCAACACCTCCTCCCAAACCAAGGGAAAACTTTGCCTCAGTTCAGTGACGCTTGCAGTGACGGATTTCACCATTTTCTCCGCTTGGTCAAACCTGAGCGTTCTTTTTTGCAAGGCGGTATTCAGTGCTTCCATTCGTGAAAACACTTTTGTCAGAAGCGTCAACATTTAAAACAATTCAAACTTGAACAGCATTTTTAAAAATCCGCTGGCTTTCGCACCGGCCTCAGTTCGCTCTTCGGGTGCTCACATTCTCCTGGAGATCATCCCGCCTGCAAAGCGCACGCAACAGAGCCTCTTCATCCTCAATGTATATAGCAGCCCCAAACAACAACATAGATTTCTGCGACTCTTCACCAAAGCAGATCAAGTAGCCAGAGGAGCCCCCCTGCTCATTGTAGGGGACCTAAACGCCCCTGCGGTGGCATGGGGATACCCGGTGGACCGCCGAAAGGGAAGACAACTATGGCTTGACGGACAGAACCTAGGTCTTACTCTTGTCACGGATCCAACCTGTCCAACTCGTATGGGAAACAGCGTTAGCAGAGACACTACTCCGGACCTGACATTCGCAAAACGAATACAACAGGCAGACTGGATTAACACACAAGACAACTTGGGCAGCGACCACTATATAATCCAAACCACAGTTCGAGCGGGCCCGCGAAAGCCCAAGGGCCGTCAACTCCGCCTCACCGACTGGGACGCTTTCCGGCAGGCCAGAGCCATCACCTCTCTCTCCGGTACCCAACAGCCTTTGGAAGATTGGGTCGCATCCTTGCTGCAAGATGTGAGCGAAGCAACTAAATCGGTGCCAGAGGAAGCCAATCTGCAGGAGGCAGATAGCAAGTTACTGCATATGTGGGAAGCCCTCGCCAGTCTGCAGCGCAGATACCAACGCAACAAGCTCAACCGAACGCTCAGAAAACGCATTGCCATGCTCGCCCTTCATATCGAAGACTATGCACAACAACTTACTCGTCAAAATTGGCACAGTACATGCGACAGCATGGAGCGGCAACCAAACCTACCCAAAACGTGGAATATCCTTCGTTGCCTCCTCGATCCGGCCAACAGCAAGAACACACAACAGCACAACTTGCAAAAGATTATTCACACCCATCCGGGCACGGACGCACAAATTCTTCAAGAGCTAATAGACCGCTGCGTAGGACCTCAACCTACTACACCCGCTCCAGCATACACTGGCACCGCTAATGACCATCTGGACGCGCCCATACATTCAGCAGAAGTACGTGCAGCCATCCTCGCACTCCGCCCTAACTCGGCCCCGGGACCTGATGGCATTACTAATAAAATGCTTCGAAACCTAAATGAGGATTCTCTAACAGCCCTCACGGCTTATTTTAACGAGTACTGGCAAACTGGACAACTCCCTCCACAATGGAAAGAAGCCAAAATCATTATGATTCCCAAACCCGGGAAGCGCCTCCTACTCGAAAACATCCGCCCCATCTCACTTACTTCATGCGTCGGAAAGGTCCTGGAACACGTCATTCTCACACGCTTACACAAACATATGGACGACAACGATCTCTTCCCCAATACTATGGTTGGCTTCCGCGCTAAACTTTCTACTCAGGACATCATGATTCAGCTCAAACACCAAATTATCGATGGCGATAAAAGCTCGAGGCTGGACACCAGAGCCATCTTGGGGCTAGACCTAACTAAGGCTTTCGATAACGTCACGCATGAGGCCATACTGACCCAACTGGCACAACTCCAGGCTGGACACCGAACATATAATTACGTCAAGGATTTCCTGACAGGTCGCACTGCCACCATCACCATCGGAGGGCTGCAGTCGCCAATTATTCACCTTGGCAGCAAAGGTACGCCGCAAGGATCGGTTCTGTCCCCGTTTCTGTTTAACGTGGCCTTGCTCGGATTACCGCCTGCATTAGCTAGCATCCCCAACCTCAAGCATAGCCTCTACGCGGACGACATCACCCTGTGGGTCACCGGGGGCAGCGACGGGGACATCGAAGACACGCTGCAGCAAGCCATCAACGAGGTTGTTGCATACGTAGAACCACGCGGCCTTGGTTGCTCCCCACAGAAATCGGAGCTCCTTCTATACAGGCCTACGTGGGGAGGTCGACGCCCAGACCCTCATCCCCCCGAGATACAACTCCACGTGCATCAGCAACTCATACCTACAGTGCCTAGCATCCGTATCCTTGGCTTACGCATCCAACAAAACGGCAGAAACACGGAGATGCTCAAGCAATTAGATAGTCATGTACACCAAACAACTCGCCTTATAGCACGCATCGCAAGTCGACATCACGGCATGAAAGAAAACAACCTCATTCGTCTGGTAACCTACTACGCCCTTAGCAGGATCACCTACGTCGCCCCGTACCTTCACCTCAATGCGACTGACAAGCTCAAACTCAACACCATGATTAAGAGGGCCTATAAGCAAGCCCTACAGCTTCCATTTTCCACATCTAACGAGAAACTGGATGCCCTCGGCCTTCACAATACCATAGACGAGCTTATTGAAGCTCAGCGTATAAGCCAATATGAACGACTCGCCAACTCCACCACGGGCAGACACATTCTGCGCACCCTAGGCATAACCTACACCACCCAATTCGGACCAAAAGTACCCGTCCCTCCAAACATTCGCGCTCAGTTAGTTATATCGCCCATACCTCGTAATATGCACCCAGAACACAATCAGGAGCGACGTGCAGACAGAGCTAAACATCTACAAAAGCGCTACGACCACGCCGCAGATGTAGCCTACGTGGACACCGCGGAATACCCCCACCAGAACGCCATGGCGGTCGCCGTAGTCGCGGGCTCGCAGTACCGCCTCGCCGCGGCCGTATCAATACTCGCCACTCAACCCGAAGAAGGAGAGGAAACGGCCATCGCCTTGGCTTATGCCTCTACCAATGCACACTACATCATCAGCGATTCAAAAACGGCCATTCGCAACTACACAAGAGGACTCATAGCACCCCAAGCACAGAAAATACTCTCCGACACTCCCGCCTCAAGGCAACGCCGCGTACAGATCATCTGGGCCCCTGGTCATTCGGGTCTGGCTGGAAACGAAGCCGCCCACGATGCCGCCCGAGCTCTCGCACACCAGGCGCATCATCCGTCTCCTGCATCTTCCAGTCCTGATGAGCCCTTAGTTCTGCACCGCGGACACGCGCGCGACCGCATGGTCACATTCAGAGAAATCCTCCTCCACTACTGCAGAGAGCGATTACGCTACCCACCAGCACACAAAACACTGAATAAATCACAATCCACCACTTGGCGACTACTTCAGACGCGAACTTTCCCAAACCCCGTGCTATACCACCGAATTTACCCCGATGCATACTCCCCACTCTGCAAAGCCTGCGAGGCCCGCGCTGACCTCGATCACATCATCTGGGCATGCCCGAAAGCTACACCCACCAACACTCTCCGCACTAACACTACACACATCATAACTACGGCCGAGCAGTGGGAGACTTTGCTGCTCAGCTTGGACCCAGAAGAGCAGCTCTGGGCCGTCCGGATGGCCGAAGACGCCGCCAGAAAACAAGGGCTGGCCGCCGTCTGAGGAAGGGGAGGCCTGGGGGTTAGTCTCCCAACCCCCGCCGCCCCCAGACCCCATCATGGACAAAATAAAGTTTTATCTCTCTCTCTCGGGTGCTGTTTCAGAGAAAAACGTTATGAGACTGCTATAATTTCAAAGAACTGATCGCAGTGATGAAGCCTTTAGCGTCCACCTTGTCGGGCAGAAGTTTCGCAAGTTCACATCCTCTTCTACCTGAATCTCTTGAAAAGAAGCAACGCGCTTTGGAGAGCACGTCACGAAGTTTATCAGTTCAGTGACGGCGTAAAGAAAATCACGGCACATGTCTACTTTCTGGCCGACATCATGCAAAACCAAATTCAGGATGTGCGCTAGGCAGTCTACATATAGCGCGCGAGGTTCCTATTCTTGCATGAGAGCTTGTACTCCTCGGTGCTTTCCTCTCATGTTTGCCGCACCATCATAGCACTGCCCGCGGCACTTTTCAATGGGCAGATTAAATCTACAAAGAATGTCTTTCAATATAGCAAAGAGGCTCGTCGCTGTGGTGTCCGTCGTGTTGAAAAACCCGCAGAACAGCTCCTCTACTTCCAGGCTTTCTGTGACCACCCGAAAACAAACTGAAAGTTGTTCTTTGGCAGAAATGTCTGCGGTCTCGTCCATAATGACAGCGTAGTGCTCTGCCGCACGAACTTCGTCTGTGAGCGAACGAAGGATGTCATGTGCCATGAGTTCCACCATCTCGTTTAAAATCTGGTGAGAAATCCATTTGTATTTTGTTCTTAAAAGCCACGATCGCAATGAAGGAATATCATTAGCCCGGAGTTCCAGCAGCTGCCTAAAATTACTCTCTGTGTCTTCGTGGCCACGTATTGCTAAGCCTTGGGCCGACAGGTACAGTAGTGACGACAGTGTTGCTAGGAGAGCCTGTCGGGCGTCGTCCATTTCTTTCGCCTTTCCCTTGGCGCGAGCATATGCCACATTCGCGCTGCCTTTTGCAGCTACGACGGCATTACATGCCTCCTTATGACAATTAGACCTCTCATGGGATTTAAATCTGTCAATTGCCTTTTTCCAGTTTGAGAAACCATTTTTCACAAATGCCAGGTAAGAATCCTCGTCTTGGGAAGTGTGAGGGAGCGGCAGTTTCATCTCTTATGCTGTGCAACAGGTCTCGCAAAACGCCTTGTCACTGTGGACATTGTAAGATAACAACTTGTAGGTACTTTTCCAGGTAGGCTGGAAGCGCCGCCCTTGTTTTTCTGTAGATGGTGCATCATAAACCTCGCCAAAACAGCCAAGCTTCTTCCATTCGAAATAGTGATCAACCGGATACAGAAGCTCCTTCTATAACTAGCGATGAAGTTAGAAGGGTCTTGAAAGACATGACCAGGGGAAAAGCGCCTGGAGAAGATGGAATAACAGTAGATTTGATCAAAGATGGAGGAGATATCATGCTTGAAAAGCTTGCGGCCCTTTATACGCAATGCCTCACAACTTCAAGTGTACCAGAGAGCTGGAAGAACGCCAACATTATACTTATCCATAAGAAGGGAGACGTTAAAGAATTGAAGAATTACAGACCCATTAGCTTGCTTTCAGTATTGTATAAAATATTCACCAAGATAATTTCCAATAGAATCAGGACAACACTTGACTTCAGTCAACCAAGAGAACAGGCTGGCTTCAGGAAGGGATATTCTACGATGGACCATATCCATGCCATCAATCAGGTAATCGAGAAATCTGCGGAGTACAATCAACCTCTCTATATGGCTTTCATAGATTATGAAAAGGCATTCGATTCAGTAGAGATATCAGCAGTCATAGAGGCATTGCGTAATCAAGGAGTGGAGGAGGCATACGTGAATATCTTGGCAAATATCTACAAGGATTCCACAGCTACCTTGGTTCTCCACAAGAAAAGTAGAAAGATACCTATCAAGAAAGGGGTCAGGCAAGGAGACACAATCTCTCCAATGCTATTCACTGCATGCTTAGAAGAAGTATTCAAGCTCTTAGACTGGGAAGGATTAGGAGTGAGGATCGATGGCGAATATCTCAGCAACCTTCGGTTTGCAGATGACATTGTCCTATTGAGCAACAATGGAGAGGAATTACAACAAATGATTGAGGACCTTCATCGAGAAAGTGCAAGAATTGGGTTGAAGATGAATATGCAGAAGACAAAGATAATGTTCAATAGCCTGGCAAGAGAACAAGAATTCAGGATCGCCAGTCAGCCTCTAGAATCTGTAAATTAATGTTTATCTAGGTCAATTACTCACAGGGGACCCTGATCATGAGAAAGAAATTTACAGAAGAATAAAATTAGGTTGGAGTGCATACGGCAGGCATTGCCAAATCCTGACTGGGAGCTTGCCACTGTCGTTGAAAAGAAAAGTGTACAATCATTGCATTCTACCGGTGCTAACATACGGGGCAGAAACTTGGAGGTTAACAAAGAAGCTCGAGAACAAGTTAAGGACCGCACAAAGAGCAATGGAACGAAAAATCTTAGGAGTAACGTTAGAGACAGGAAGAGAGCGGTGTGGATCAGAGAACAAACGGGGGTAGACGATATTCTAGTTGACATTAAGCGGAAGAAATGGAGCTGGGCAGGCCATGTAATGCGTAGGATGGATAACCGGTGGACCATTAGGGTTACAGAATGGATACCAAGAGAAGGGAAGCGCAGTCGAGGACGGCAGAAAGTCAGGTGGGATGATGAGGTCAGGAAATTCGCAGGCGCAAGTTGGAATACGCTAGCGCAAGACAGGGGTAATTGGAGATCGCAGGGAGAGGCCTTCGTCCTGCAGTGGACAAAAATATAGGCTGATGATGATGATGAAACCTCGCCGATGGATTGAATTTTGGAAGGACCGGCTTCTGCAGTGCACACAGAGCTTGGTGTGCTAGTGTCATCAGCGCGCGGTGGAGCTTCAGGGACTGAACTGGAAATGCTGGATGAGGGACGGCTCTCCTCACAGTCTTCATCGGGGGCTTTCCGTTTCTTGTTCAGATATTTTGCAGCGTTAGCTACACTGGCCTAGCCAAGCCCGTTTCGCGCGGCACATCAAGAGCCGTGCTGCGCATGCGCAAGGATCAGTGATGTCACACGGCTTGCGCACCGGAGCCACCGGAGCCGGCACCTCTCGCGCACTCCGCCGCCGCCGGTCTGCGCATTCCAGAGGAGTGACGTCGTAGCCGTGGTAGACGCACTGGCGCCGGCGCGCGCTCGCTGTGCAGTCGCCGTCTGACACTGCGCTGGAGCCGCTGCGCTTCTGACTGGCGTTTGCCAGTGTGGTATAGCCATGAAGAAGGAGAGCGCAAATGCTGCTCAACAGCGCAGAAGAACGGAGAAGCTTGACTCATCGGATCCCGAAGTAGTTGCCTGGCAATTAGCGGTTGAGCGTAGGAGACAACCAGGAAAGCTAAGAATAATCAGCTGAACCTTTGCTAACGCTACGTATATCCTGGCATAGCCGAGCTAAGCCACTGCAACTTTTTTGCATTGCTTTTGAACAGTCTGCAAGGGAAATGAATAACATTCTGAATAGACGCTCGCATAAGCATACAAAGTTTGGTATAATATTCATATTCGGAGTTGGTAAAGCGCGTAGGAACCCTGCTCAATTAAAAAAAAGACAAAAGAGCCTTGACCATTTCTGGAAGCATGAAGAATTATCCCGCGGTAAAAAACCCCAATTTTCACCAAAAAATAGGATTTTCCATGTCTGAATGACGGCGCCGCCTGTGGCAATGAGCTGTAAAAATTTTCGGCTACCCATAATATCATTTAGTGCGCGCTGCAATAAAGGTATGCGTCTTCTTGAAATTAGAAATACATTTCTTCAGAACATGGGCCGACCAGCATGCGAATAATTTTATACCCTCACGTTTCAACGAATATGGGACGATCAACCTACATTTGTCTACAAGCTATACGCGAATACACATGGCATATGTACTATCACGATGAAAATAAATGCGAACAGCGGAGCGCGTGGTCGAAGCATAACAAGCCTGAAGGTATAGGGCGCGCCGTCCAGTTATCACCATTGACAGGCGCGCACGTCTGGTTTGATCGTGCGGTGCGATGATGCATCCCCTATACTGCGATATTTGTGTTTGCGCTGTCCAATTTGCGATGTCATCATTACTGCGCCGTCAACTTTTCTCTTTTTGAAATAAAAGAGAAGCAGAACACAAACAAAAATATCACAGTATAATCATCGGTCGCCAATAACCAGACACTTGTGATCTCTGCAGCTACATTGTTGTTGCCATCAAACAAAAATATAAAGCAGATAAGATGTTTCATGTAAAAAGAAGATGCAGGCGCTACATTTGTGAACTACATCCACACGTCATGTTATTTTAATTCTTTGAGCGCGCTGCCGCGCGACGGTGGTATAAGATAACACGCTCTATCTCCTGTTCCTAGTCCCTCAAAGTGCCACCGGGTCATGATTGCCCCGTTAGATCTCTCACAGTCATGCAGACGGTGCAGTTACTTTGTTTACAGGCGCCGTGACACCGCGGTACATTAAACCGCAGTCGGCGAATTTCTTTTGCCGAGAGCCGCGAAAACGAATTGTTCCGATGAGCGATGAGCCAAGCGAATATGCAGCTTGCTTTTTCTTACGCCTGAGTGTCTACCCACTTTCGTTGCTGGCGCTCGCATGCACGTTTTAACTTTCGTCATGGCAATGTGTGCTGGCTTCACTGCGAAGGAGCTCGGGCTCATAATTTGACACAGGAATGACTTTTCGGGCGCGGGAGCGGCATGAGCACACTGAACAAAGTGTCACACGTTAAAGAACTACCACAAAGGAGCAGATCACGGCTATTGTGAAAATAGAAATGAGTTGTGTGGCTCTTAGCATGTTTGTGAATACGTTGTGCAGCATGACCATACATTTTGGAATACATTATTCAAACTACATACAACGCCATTATGTCAATCTATTGCCACTTAAGCAAACTGTTGCTATTTTTAAAGGCTATTCTCTCAATTTCTTAAACTGGAATAATAGGTCTGCCACTGGGAACCAATTTTGCGAGAACGAATAATCCTCAAAGGCCGATTCTCAACGCGATCAAGCATTCCGCGCCTACACGATCCTTACATAAACACAGTAGTTGTCTTACACAGTAATTGCCTTACACAATAAAAACCACGCACGTTCACTTTTCACTTGTTCCTGAAGGTTCCCTCACTGCCTCTTCGGCTCGTATTAGCGCCTGATAAGTTTTGCCAACTGAATACCTCGTACATGCCTTATTGTAGGCGCACTCTCTCTGTAAGACTGCCGTCTTGGTACAGAACGGCTCAGAACTATGCGATAGCTCCCACTTTTTCCTTTTATTAAAACTTACCGCCACGCAATGTTCATAAAGACGCACCATTAGAACGAGATCGAACAATTTTCCGAATGAGTCAGCGCCGACCACTTTTGGTCACTCTGGGTGACTTAAGCGCTCCTGCTGACGTGGTAGCCGACTTTGACGCCGCCAGATGCGCAAGGCTGCCATAAAGAACCATGTACGATCGCGCGCGTATAGTATTATAGTTAACGCAAGTCAAAGTATCATGACGATGCACTTCACATTGCTTTCGTGCTGACGACGCTTACTGCGACAGTGAACCTCTACTAAAAACGCCGAGTATTCGAAGGGGTATGCGTTAATAATGGAAGACTTCACTCACCTGTTCGGACCGATCAGGTCGCAGACGTCAGTTGTGAACTTGTCTGCATGGGCAGGCACTCGCTTAATTTCACAAGTGAGACGAGTGAGGCGCATCCAAAGGGCCTGGACACGATGGTGCTACCTCGTTGAAAAACCAGCGAGCTTTTTAAAGTCCTCTACATTTCCAAAGTTGTGCGCATGAAAACCACAACGGACACAATGGCGCTTCGCTTGGTTCTCCTATCTCGGATTCTCCACCTGCTCAAACGCATAGGTGCCTCCTGCTAATGCTCACAAGACATCACTATAGACGGCGCAGTGGCAGCGCGCTAAGCTTAGGGTTCTTGCAAGGCTCAGAGGAGAAGGCAGCGGCGCATGCCCAGAGTACAAGTCTTGAACGCTCGGTCACTTTATCGATAAAGCGTGCGCTTTGAAAAAAAAAGGGGGAAGGGGGGGGGGGGGGGGGGACAAGCGCGGCTCGTATCTGCTAGTTTGTAGTGACTGCGGCTGTCCGTGTGCCTGGGGAGTACTGCATACGCGGGTCGCGCGCTTTATTTTGGCGGTAATCTGCGCGCGGTATCTTGAAAGCGATCCGCAGACGGCTAATACTTTTGTACGCGCTGTGTGAATTGCCAAAGATATATCCCCCTACCTACCGGGTGCACAGGAAAGGCAAATGAAACGTTAGATAGAGATATTCTAGAGGCGGAAGTTAGAGAAGTCTTACTCCGCATTAAAACGACAGCAGCAGCCGGTGAAGACAAGGTAACACATAAGATGCTGCGAAATCTGGATGACCACTCCATTTCCGAAATTACCAAAATTCTCAACTCTTACTGGGCCAAAGGTATTATTCCAGAGAGTTGGAAACATGCAAAAGTCATCTTCATTCCCAAGCCGGGCAAGAAATTGAGCTGGGAAAATCTGCGTCCCATATCGCTCACGTCTTGCCTAGGCAAAGTACTGGAGCATGTCATTTTAGGCAGACTCAACGAATTCGAGGAACGCGGTGAACTTTTCCCGCATACCATGATAGGCTTCCGTTCGAATCTATCCACGCAAGATATCCTGTGGCAGATCCAAAACGACATCTTACACCCCGGACCCGTAAGAGCCACCCGTACCATATTGGGCCTGGATGTCAGTAAGGCTTTGATAACTTGTCGCACGCCTCTATATTGACCGGTTTGTCCGAAATGGATGTGGGTGTACGGGCCTACAACTACATCGCCAGTTTTCTTAGCGACAGACCAGCGGAGATCCATTTAGGGGGACTTAGGAGCGCCCGTTTTGGCTAGGCACCAGAGGCACACCCCAGGGCACTGTCCTCTCCCCCTTTCTCTTTAATGTGACTATGAGGAAGCTACCACCGCTACTGAACAAAATCCCCCACTCCGTATATGCGGATGATGTTACCATCTGGACCAACAGTGGTTCGGATATGCTTCGCATTGCAAGAAGCGGTGGACACGGTGTAAACCTATGTCCAACATAACGGACTAACTTGCTCGGCGCAGAAATCTGAGCTACTGATTATCAGAGATAAGTCTAACAAGCCTCGTGACGACAGGACAGATGTCCACATAACAGTGCATATGAACGGCAGGCCAGTTCAACCGGTCTTAACTATTCGTGTGCTCGGCATGCTAGTCCAACATAACACGCAGAATACGGAGGCCATTGCCCGGCTAAAAAACACAGCCCGGCAGATCATTGGCCTCATCAAAAGGATAGCCACAAAACGTAGAGGTATGAGGGAAGCTGACGTATGCAGGTTAACTCAGGCTTTTCTGATAAACCACATCGTCTATGCCTTCCCGTAATACCATCTCCGCCTCTACAAGACAAAAATTGATAGTGTAATACGCATGGCATACAAGGCAGCCCTAGGCCTTCCACGTTATGCCAGTACTGACACAATGTTCAAACTAGGAGTCTACAACACGCTAGACGAGCTTATTGGCCCTTTTCGCGGCGATCCCGTAGGCGCTGCCATGTTTGATCACGTGGCGACGCGTCCATTGCTTGCCTCAACAGCCTCCGTTGCCTCCTTGTTTGTGGATGTGTATGACGCCGGCGCGGCTTAGAAAACCTCTCTTTTCGGAGATATCGTAGACGGTGACTAGGTGAACAACACGAAGCTTTGTTCACAGCTTCAGAGAACATGCAGAAGCGCTTTCGGAGCTGATTAGGCTATGTCCAAACGGCGCAAGCAGCGTATATGGTGCTTGTTCTAAAAGCGGGGCTAAATATGTATTCCAAGCTATCCAAACATTCCGCTGAGGAATTCAGTCAGGATTAGTGTGTTTTGCTCTTTATTGTTTATTCGGCAAACATATTAGAGCAGTGTCTTGTCAGTTTCTGACTCAGTGAAGTTTCTTGGTGCGGCCACTATCTGATTATTTTCTGCCTAATCGCTCGCGGGTGTGCTCAGTTCTGAATCCGATAGATTTGTTCTTGCTGCGCACAAGGCTTGAAACGTAGCAATTTTGTACATTGTAATACCTTGTAGCAAATATATATTACAGCTAGTAACTCGCTTACTCTTGTGGACCGTCACGAAACATTCAGCTTCGACCATTCGTGCGCTATCGATGTAGTACCGTCACTTATTGTGCGTATACAGTGCGCATATATTCAAGTGTGCGCCCATTCACTTATTCTTGAAACGTCGGCGATAGAGTGGGCGTAAGTGCTCCTGCCAGTTGGGACAGATGTGTATAGATACACGTGCGCGAAACTTACTATGACAGGAGGCGGTGCTACTCCCTTTGTCATTGTTTAACGAGTGGTACTCACTCTTACCGACGTTCTGGGGATGAAGCCCTTTCTTTGAAGGTTAGCGATACAAGGCTGGCGGATAAACAAATTTCTGTATCCTCGAGGAAAGCCGTACATCACGAAGTGCCAGTAACACGTTCGGACAGTCCACGAACTTGGCCACGCTGATTCATTCTATTTCTTAACATGCCAGTCACTATTTTTGCAGCGAACTATTGCACATGCCTTCAATCCACATGATTCAATCTAGCATGATTGGAGCACAGTGTGTTAGCGAAAGCTTAGTTGCATTTCCGACAGCTGATCGCACAGAAGCAAGGTAGAAGCGGTAATGGTTTCGTATTCGTGCGCGGTCGCTGAGGAGAGGCATGGCGCGCCGCCGTGAGCGCCATCTCGTTTCTCTAACGCAAACTGCTCCGCGAAAAGGGTCAATAAAAGCACACAGAACATCGCAAAGGGAACGTCTGTCCAGATCGGAGACGGGTCGATACATCCTAGGACGGCTGGGAGTTGACCCCGTTGCAGCCTCAGCGGGCAGAAAAAGGTTACCAGACGAGATAAGACGATACTTACTGGTGCGCTCCTTGCCCAAACACATTCTGGGCGGTATACGTGATCATAGACGCAAAGCAAGGGCCGAGGCACTTGACGAAAAACTTAAACATGACACAGAAGTGGTCTATGTAGATGCGGCCAAACAGGGCCCCCAAAATTACATCATCTGTGCGGTGACTAGAGACGGTACCGTCCGAACTGCAGCATCCGTTAAATCACCCTCCACCCTAGAAGCAGAGGAGGCGGCCATAGCGCTAGCACTCACTCTCAAACCGAAAAAAACAATCACAGCATATCCACGAAGTGAATGATGATGAGTGGGCGAAGCACCGGGGGATCATTCGGGTAAACCACAGCTACTGACGAGAGATAAAGAGAGCGCGCGTCGGGAACGAGAGAGAAAGAGAGCGCGCGTCGGGAACGAACACCCTTGTGCACCGCAGCACCCCTAGCTACGGACGAGAAAGAGAGCGCGCGTCGGCAACGAGAGAAAGAGAACGCGCGTCGGGAACGAACGCCCTTGTGCACCGCAGCACACCTAGCTACGGACGAGAGAGAAAAACGCCGGAAGCTGGCTTCCGGAAACGGAAGCGCAACCGGAAGTGGAAACGGAAGCGGAAGTCGGCTTCCGGTTATACAATACATATATATGCATATATGCGTGTACATACATACATAGCGGTCTCCATGCCAACCAGAGCTACAGACTTACGCCATCTAGTGAACACTTCATAAAAGTACAGGTGGCTACCACTTACGCCATCTATTGAGCAATTCATAAACTAGAGGTGGCTACATACTACTACTAGAGTGTACTAGAATACGGTCGAGTGGGACGAGCGGCTGGGGCGGCGCATGCTTTGCAGTGAGGCGCCCGACGTGGAAAAATACTGTGGCGGCGCTGCGATCGAACTGGATTGGGCCGCATCAAGGTCGCGCCGTTGGAAACTGCTGGCGATACAGCTCGGCAGGGTCATTCGTACTACTTCGCGCGCTGGTATTCGCGTTCAGACAGCTCAAATGGTGTTCATAATTGCATATGACATGTATTTATGCCTTAAGAATAAATTCCTTTTTTTCTCTTTTTTTATTTTATTTTATTTTTTAATGCCGCTCGGTAATTGCGCGTGCTTTGCGGCCGCAGTGTCGGCTTTCATTCTACTATGTTATTGTACGGTTCCCTTTGGAGAACAAATATTTTTCGCGCTCTTCAAGCAGCATGTATCTCTCGTGCGTATTGTTACGCATATAGTCTTCCATCAGTAGGTCTTGCGAAAAGCAGACGAAGAGACATATGTAACCTTCTTCCTTGCCGCTTCAAACAAGTAGAGCATATCCGCCCCATCCGGCGCCTGTACTCAGATTTACGGGAAGCATTGTTAAAGTTAAAAAGAAAGAAAGAGTAAACTGCAGCGCAACATCCCATTCAAGTTTCCGCCTTCCTCGCGTAATAGAAAGCGGAGTAATTGGTACGGGGTCATTTATTGCAGTCGGACCGCGATCGAGCGCCGAAAATGGTTTTAGTTAGTTATTCTATATGCTTATATTTGGCCGTAAGCCGCACGTGGAATTTTTTTCCCAGTCGATACTTCAAAAAAGAAACAAAAGAAGAGAAAGCTCGGTAGCCTAATTAGTGGCTATATAGTGGATACGGCGTTGCGCTGCAAAACTGGAGCTTGCGGGTTCAATCCAGGTCACGGAATTCGATGGGAAAGAAGTAGAAAAAGACTCGTGCACTTATATTTAGGTGCACGTTAAAGAACCCAAGTCGTAAAAACTAAACCGGGTGCCTTATAATGATATCGTAGTTTTGCCACGTAAAACCAAAGAATTTGTTTAAATTAAAAAAAAAGAGAGAAAATAGTAAGTGGCTGCGTTCTTCGGCTTTTTTCTAGGGGTAAATCATTCTCCAGTCTGATTTCCGAGAAAAACATGTTACGCCCTTATCCTATATTTCATACATAAATGTAATGCCGTTCCCAATGTATGTCCGCTCAACTCAGCAGCTTTTACATTATAAACGGCTGCTTTCAGTTATTCGGTTCACTATCATAACGATCATAATGAAACAATTAAAGGAACGGCATGCCTTACATGCACGCAGAGATGTGCAGATCTGTTGCGTTCGTTGAAGAATATAAGTGTGGTACCACATGGGACACCCAGTTTTAATGGGTTGCAAACATGATGAGACTGTCAAAAAAAAAGTTGTCGCAGTTTCACCTGAAAGGCGAAGCATCAATTGCGATAGCAAACTTGTAGAGAGCTATACGGAGTAATGATATTAGCTTTATCAGCTGTATAAACTTGGACATGCAGCAGCATCGGCAACACGCAGAACTGTTGTCGACGCCATCGGCGTTTTGCCCGCGTTCGCTCAAAATGCGTGCGGCGTTGGTGACTGTTGCCGGAGCCTCTGATATAAATAGGCACTGCGTTCCGCAGCTAAACGTCGCCTCCCTTCCCTCCCCCTCCCCCACGGCCTCTCGCGCGTCGGAAGAAGGCGCATTTGCTTACATATATGGTGATTGTAAAGGAGAAAAGAGACGCCTACTTCTGCAGCCCCTAATAGAGCACTGCGCAGAACGCGCGTTTGTTCTCCGCCGTGCGTTCACTCCCCGTGAAAGACGCGCCCCTCGTGCCCTTTCACTCGCACATACAGCGTTCGGTGCGCGGCGACGATTTCTTCTCCAAATGACGTCATACGGAACCTCACGGCGACAGCGACGCCGACGGCAGAAATATGCTTTTGAGTGTCCATATAATTGCTATCACAATAAAAGTTTTACTTGTCTGAATCAAGTTAGCAGATGTACAGGCTGCCCCAAAACGGGGCGTTTATATTGAATGACAGCTAGGAACTTGTTAAGCAGGACTTATTAACACCCGTGCGTTAATTCCCCCATGAACTGCGCCTCTCCGCAATAGCCACGACTCTCCGGCAGCACAATCATCCGGAATAACAGTCCTCACTTCCATCGGTCCCTCACCTTTGAGGCTTCAACAGTGCTGTTATGCGTTACATTCGAACGGGAACGACTATTCGGCGTCGTACAGTATATCAACAACACCTGCATATATATAAGATGTTTTTGCCTGCTATGAATATTATTTCTGCGAATGAGAGTTTTATGTGCAGTATTCCCTAATAAGTGTGTTACTGCAAAGACGTGCGCTTATTCCGGTCGGGAGTTCTCGTTTTTTGAATTCGTGCATTTAGACTATTTGTTATTTTTTCCTTTGCATATATATCGTGAACATATATGTCTATGCACCCTTTGATTGAATTATCTAGAAATAGATTGGTCATTCTTCGTGCCACGCAGTAAATAAACCTAGTTTATTTCACTCTAATGCTGTTTTCTTCGGTGATTGTCCCTGATCAACATCCACCAACAAGAAGCGTGCGTAAAATAACATGATATCAATAATAAAATTTTCTTTCGTAGCTTCATGTTGCAGAGATACCAGTTACTTTTAGAAGACAGTGGTAAAAACAGCAGTTCACTTGGCTAAAACTACATTTGGTACCAGCCGTCAAGATTCATGGACACAACAAAGCAACTAAACATAAAAAAGTGGTCGCAGTTTCACCTGAAAGGCGAAGCATCAATTGCGATAGCAAACTTGTAGAGAGCTATACGGAGTAATGATATTAGCTTTCATCATCATCATCATCATCAGCCTATATTTATGTCCACTGCAGGACGAAGGCCTCTCCCTGCGATCTCCAATTACCCCTGTCTTGCGCTAGCGTATTCCAACTTGCGCCAGCGAATTTCCTGACCTCATCATCCCACCTGACTTTCTGCCGTCCTCGACTGCGCTTCCCTTCTCTTGGTATCCATTCTGTAACCCTAATGGTCCACCGGTTATCCATCCTACGCATTACATGGCCTGCCCAGCTCCATTTCTTCCGCTTAATGTCAACTAGAATATCGTCTACCCCCGTTTGTTCTCTGATCCACACCGCTCTCTTCCTGTCTCTTAACGTTACTCCTAAGATTTTTCGTTCCATTGCTCTTTGTGCGGTCCTTAACTTGTTCTCGAGCTTCTTTGTTAACCTCCAAGTTTCTGCCCCGTATGTTAGCACCGGTAGAATGCAATGATTGTACACTTTTCTTTTCAACGACAGTGGTAAGCTCCCAGTCAGGATTTGGCAATGCCTGCCGTATGCACTCCAACCTAATTTTATTCTTCTGTAAATTTCTTTCTCATGATCAGGATCCCCTGTGAGTAATTGACCTAGATAAACATATTCATTTACAGATTCTAGAGGCTGACTGGCGATCCTGAATTCTTGTTCCCTTGCCAGGCTATTGAACATTATCTTTGTCTTCTGCATATTCATCTTCAACCCAATTCTTGCACTTTCTCGTTGAAGGTCCTCAATCATTTGTTGTAATTCCTCTCCATTGTTGCTCAATAGGACAATGTCATCTGCAAACCGAAGGTTGCTGAGATATTCGCCATCGATCCTCACTCCTAATCCTTCCCAGTCTAAGAGCTTGAATACTTCTTCTAAGCATGCAGTGAATAGCATTGGAGAGATTGTGTCTCCTTGCCTGACCCCTTTCTTGATAGGTATCTTTCTACTTTTCTTGTGGAGAACCAAGGTAGCTGTGGAATCCTTGTAGATATTTGCCAAGATATTCACGTATGCCTCCTCCACTCCTTGATTACGCAATGCCTCTATGACTGCTGATATCTCTACTGAATCGAATGCCTTTTCATAATCTATCAAAGCCATATAGAGAGGTTGATTGTACTCCGCAGATTTCTCGATTACCTGATTGATGGCATGGATATGGTCCATCGTAGAATATCCCTTCCTGAAGCCAGCCTGTTCTCTTGGTTGACTGAAGTCAAGTGTTGTCCTGATTCTATTGGAAATTATCTTGGTGAATATTTTATACAATACTGAAAGCAAGCTAATGGGTCTGTAATTCTTCAATTCTTTAACGTCTCCCTTCTTATGGATAAGTATAATGTTGGCGTTCTTCCAGCTCTCTGGTACACTTGAAGTTGTGAGGCATTGCGTATAAAGGGCCGCAAGCTTTTCAAGCATGATATCTCCTCCATATTTGATCAAATCTACTGTTATTCCATCTTCTCCAGGCGCTTTTCCCCTGGTCATGTCTTTCAAGGCCCTTCTAACTTCATCGCTAGTTATAGAAGGAGCTTCTGTATCCGGTTCATCACTATTTCGAATGGAAGAAGCTTGGCTGTTTTGGCTACTGTACAGGTCAGTATAGAATTCTTCTGCTGCTTTTACTATGTCATCGAAATTGCTGATGATATTACCATGCTTATCTTTCAGTGCATACATCTTGCCTTGTCCTATGCCTAGTTTTCTTCTTACTGATTTCATGCTGCGTCCATATTTTACGGCTTCCTCAATTTTTCCCACGTTATAATTTCGAATATCCCTTACTTTCTTCTTGTTGATCAGTTTTGACAGTTCAGCGAATTCTATCTGATCTCTTGAGTTGGACACTTTCATGTTTTGTCGTTTCTTTATTAGGTCCTTTGTTTCTTGGGAGAGCTTACCTACTGGTTGCCTTGGTGCCTTACCTCCTAATTCAATTGCTGCTTCTGAGACCAACCTAGTTACGGTTTCATTCATTACCTCTATGTTGTCTTTATCTTCCTTTTCTAAAGCTACATATTTGCTTGTGAGCACCAGCTTGAATTTACCCTGCTTTTACCCTTACTGCCTCTAGGTTAGCCTGTTTCCTCTTGACTAATTTCACTCTTTCTCTCTTCAAATTGAGAGAAATCCTAGACATCACTAACCTATGGTCACTGCACTTTACCTTACCTAACACTTCTACATCCTGCACTATGCTTGGATCGGCAGAGAGTATGAAATCTATTTCATTCCTTGTTTCTCCATTAGGGCTTTTCCAGGTCCACTTCCTGTTGCTGCGCTTCTTGAAGAAGGTATTCATTATTCGGAGCCTATTCCTTTCCGCGAATTCTACTAACATCTCTCCTCTTGCATTCCTAGAATCGATGCCGTAGTTACCAATGGCTTGCTCACCAACCTGCTTTTTCCCCACTTTTGCATCGAAGTCGCCCATGACTAAAGTATACTGAGTTTGCACCTTTCTCATTGCTAGTTCAACATCTTCATAAAACTGTTCTATTTCTTCATCATCGTGACTAGAGGTTGGGGCATAGGCTTGTACTACCTTCATTTTGTACCTCCTATTCAGCTTTATTACGACGACTGCTACCCTTTCATTAATGCTGTAGAATTCATCAATGTTGCCCGATACGTTGTTATGCACTAGAAATCCTACCCCGGATTCTTTCTTATCTGGAAGACCTCTGTAGCAGAGGACGTGGCCGTTAGTCAGTACTGTGTAAGCCTCACCAGTTCTTCTAACCTCACTAAGGCCAATAATATCCCAGGAAATGCCTGATAATTCTTCAAATAGTCCTGCTAAGCTAGCCTCACTCGAGAGGGTGCGCGTGTTGAACGTTGCCAGGTTCAGTTTCCATTGGCGGCCTGCCTTGACCCAGAGATTCTTAGCACCCTCTGCCGCGTAGCAGGTCTGACCGCCGCCTTGGTCAGGTGCTCCGTAGCCACTGGGAACTGAGGGCCATGGGTTAATTGTCGGAGTCATGAGGGAGGTAGTGGCCGAATACTGCACGAGGGAGGCCAATTCCTGTTCTGGTGAGGGAGTAACTTTGATGAAGCTTAGTGGGCCTGCCTAGTTTGGTTGCACCTGAACTAGTATAGCCCCACTAGCTCTCGGCAACATGTATTTTTTTTCTTTGCCGGTGTCAGGCACCACTCCATGCCTGAAAATGTAGTGGAATGGAGCAGGATTCGAACTTACGACCTTCAGATTTGAAGTCGGGTGTTCTACCTCTACTCCACGCCACCCTTTATCAGCTGTATAAACTTGGACATGCAGCAGCATCGGCAACACGCAGAACTGTTGTCGACGCCATCGGCGTTTTGCCCGCGTTCGCTCAAAATGCGTGCGGCGTTGGTGACAGTTGCCGGAGCCTGTGATATAAATAGGCACTTGGTGCCGCAGCTAAACGTCGCCTCCCTTCCCTCCCCCTCCCCCACGGCTTCTCGCGCGTCGGAAGAAGGTGCGTTTGCTCTACATATATGGTGATTGTAAAGGAGAAAAAAATGTCACAGTTTCGCCCTAAGGGCGAAGCAATGAATGCGATAGCAACACAGCAATCTCATACGAAGTAAGGTGAGCGGCTTTGGTAGCAACAACACGCAGAACTGTTGTCGACGTCATCGGCGTTTTGCCCGCGTTAGCTCTAAATGCGTGCGGCGTTGGTGACTGTTGCTGGAGCCTCTCATATAAATAGGCACTTGGTGCCGCAGCTAAACGTCGCGTCCCTTCCTTCCCCCTCCCCCACGGCCTCTCGCGCGTCTGAAGAAGGCGCGTTTGCTCTACATATATGGTGATTGTAAAGGAGAAACGAGACGCCTAATTCTGCAGCCCTTAAGCGAGCACGGCGCAGAACGCGCGTTTATTCTCCGCCGTGCGTTCACACCCCGTGAAAGACGCGCCCCTCGCGCCCTTTCACTCGCACATACAGCGTTCGGCGCGCGGCGACGATTTCATCTCCAAATGACGTCATACGGAACCTCACGGCGACGGCGACGGCGACGGCGACGGCGACGGCGACGGCGACGGCGACGCCGACGGCAGAAATCTGCTTTTGAGTGTCCATATAATTGCTATCGCAATAAAAGAGACGCCTACTTCTGCAGCCCTTAAGCGAGCACGGCGCGGAACGCGCGTTTGTTCTCCGCCGTGCGTTCACTCCCCGTGAAAGACGCGCCCCTCGCGCCCTTTCACTCGCACATACAGCGTTCGGCGCGCGGCGACGATTTCTTCTCCAAATGACGTCATACGGAACCTCATACGGCGACGGCGACGCCGACGGCAGAAATCTGCTTTTGAGTGTCTATATAATTGCTATCGCAATAAAAAAATGTACTGCAAAGACGTTCTGCGAGAAAAACTGGGCGTTCGCCAGCATCCGCGTAGCGAACGCACGCTCGCTAGCAGACGACGCGCTTGACAACGACAGCAAAATTGAAGACGTCGCGCTCTATAATTCTTGTCTCAAATATATATGTTTGGAAAAATGGTGTAAACATAAATTCGCAGTTGACATAAAGAACTATTTTAAGAGCTACTATGCGCAATCGGCCTCGGCGCCAGCAGCGAAAGTACGTTGAATATGCCGCGGAGCGCGTCTCCGCCCCAATCCAGTTCGCTCGCAGCGCCCTCACACAATTTTTCCACACGCGGCGCCTCAGCGGGAGAGCGCCGTTCGGCCCACTCAACCATTGTCTAGTACACTCTACTACTACTACTACAGAGGAGGGAACGACCCACACCCTAAGGAGCTTCGCCCCTAAAAAGTCCTAAGTGATTCCAAGCGTGCCGTCACAAGGGACACATAGGCAAACATTCGAATAGTATCAGCAACTCTCTCCAAACCGACCACACCACAGAACTAGTATGGGTCCCTGCTCACTCGGGAAATGCCGGGAACGAGGCAGCGCACCAAACAGCCCGAGGCTTAACCAACCGGGCGGGGTGCTCCTCAGACTCGGTGGACTTCTGGAGCGAGCCAGTGACCACATTTAATGAATTTGCCAGATTTTTCAAAGAGGTTGGGAAAATCTATCCAGTTCCTAATAAGGAGCTATCCAGGGAACAGGCCACGATTTTACGTCAGATACAAACTGACTCTTTCCCCTGCCCTCACAGATTGGCATATATTACGTGCGGACAGGTGGACCCAATTTGCCTAAATTGTGGCCAGAACCAGCTGGCCACCCAAAACCATATCTTATGGGGATGCTCTGCCAAGCCCCCTCCGAAAAAACTACTGCCAGCTCCCTCGGAGGAAGCCTGGGAGGCCCTCTTAAGGTCAGAAGACAAGACCGTCCATGAAAATCTCACGACCTGGGCTCTTCAGGTCGCCTCAACCGAGGCCACCTAGAGGCCAAGGCCTTCAGATCTACTGTCTAAAATTTTTTAATAAAGTTTTTTCCTCCTCCTGTGTTTTTGCCGCTCAGTTTCCGTTGAAGCGATCGACAGTACGAAGATCACTGCTTGCTGCTGCTGGTGCCGCACTTTCATACGCCAGCGTTTTGACGGTTAGTGTGAGAGGTCATCGAGAGTGCTGTGTTCATGTTTGCTTGGGCGCGCTGACAACATGCTTGATAATTCAGTTAGTATAGCAAATGTTTGCAAGTTTATACGGCCGATAAAACTACTATCCTTACTTCATATAGCGGTCTACTAATTTTCTATTGCAATCGATGCTTCGCCGTTCGGGCGACACTGCGCCTCTTTCTTTTTTTCTTCTTTTTACGTTTAGTGCGAGTATAAGCGCTGCTGCGCATGGCGGCTATTGCTTCTGATTGCGAGTGAATCCGGCTTAGCCTTACTTCGGTTACTGAGTAAATTATTTTTATTTATGACCGCTGCAGGCATGTGGGGATGTTTCCATCCCTAATAAATGTTGTAAACTATTAGAACAGTTTTTGGTTGGTTTTTTTCGTGAATCGTTAGCATTTCCTACTGGAAACAGTAGCAATACTCAGACACACAACATTCATGTGCATTTCACATGCCGCTGATAAAAGACTCTGCTGAAGGGGCCACTGATGACTGCAGGTTTTTCTTTTGCAGGGTCAAAAAAAGCACGCAAAGCAATTTGAAGAGAGGTGAACATTCTTCTTCTTTTGGGGGTTTTACGTGCCAAAACCAATTTTGATTATGAGACACGCCGTAGTGGAGGGCTCCGGATTAATTTTGATCACCTGGGGTTGTTTAACGTGCAGTAAAACGCAAGTACACGGGCGTTTTTGCATTTTGCCTCCATCGAAATACGGCCGCCGCGGCCGGGATTCGATCCCGCGATCTCGTGTTCAGCAGCGCAACGCCTTAGCTGACTGAGCCACCGCGGCGGGTGAGAAGTGAACATCATCATCATCATCAGTCTATATTTTATGTCTACTGCAGGACGAAGGCCTCTCCCTGCGATCTCCAATTATCCCTGTATTCCAAGCGTATTCCAATTTGCAGGCGCAAGTAGGAATACGCTAGCGCAAGGCAGGGGTAATTGGAGGTGAACATAGAGCAACGTATTCATTCTCCAGGCATAACCTACCCTTACAATTAGAAATAATTGTTACTTGGCTAAATCCTTCTCTTTAAAAAATGTAACAAACTTATTCCTGTGTATATATTTAAATATATTGTATGTGGGTGTATAGTGTTCACAGTCGAAATTAAAAAAAAAACATTGAAGTGAGAAAAAATGCTTATGAGGTAGCCGCCGCTGGCGCTTCTAATGCACTTATTGTCCTATGGTCAGGATTTGCAGAAATAAAGCGAAAGTCTGAATATAAAGCCGTGCACGTCCGCGCTGATGCAGTAAGCTTTCAGCCACAATAAAATTTTCAGTGAAACGTTGAGGCAACTCTAAAGAAACCGCAAATGATGTGGGCAACAGAACTCTGGTGATGACACTTTGGCGAGAAATGAGGGGGGGGGGGGGGGCAGGCTTCGGATTTGTGGGTGGGCTTCGGTGGGTGCTTCGGTGGGTGCATAGGTGCCTAGTCGGCGCCTATGCACCCACCTTCCCGAGTTCATTAGTAACTGGGTGAGAACAGCGATCAGAACCTCCCTTAGTAAGGACCTCTCTCGGTGCCAATCAAATTTCTTTCTTCCGATTCGGGGGAGCCATATCGCTCGCCGTTTGAGGTTTCGTTTGGCGTGAGGAAGTGCAAAAAGTTTGCCCCCCTTGGCAATGCTATTCGAACATCCAACACCACAGTAAGTCGGCATCATGCTGCACCGAGCGCGTCTTCAAAAATGCAAAAAGCCTACGCTCACGCACAGCGCACATGTGTCCCGGTGTTTCTACGCTCACTAATGACGCCGTTTTCCCAAGGTATATACCTGGTAGCGAAGCTTCCATAGAAGCTCATACGTTCAAAACATGGTTGCTTACCGGCGGTTCATGGGGCTTAGCGCCATCTGTGTGAGGAGGGAACACTTCCGGCGGAAGAAAAAATAATTTGACGTCATATCCGTTAAAAAAAGAAGTGACGTCATTTTGTTCTCATAGGCGCGAAATTTGTTTTCGGAGGCCTGCCATTAGAGCTGTATATTCAAATGCCCCGCCATTCGACTTCATGGGCGTTCCGAATTTTCAGCGCGAAAAGCGATGCCGGAAAAGATCAGCCGTACGGGTGTCGAAATCGCATCGCTGCACAGAACATACTTTCTTTGGAGGCCGACGAAGACTTTGGGCGTAGATTGCGTAGAGTGCTCGTCCTTTCGTCGGACGCCAAGCCCGTCGGCCAGCGCTGTTGCACGAAAACAACTAAAGTAAACAAGTATCTGATGGTCGCAACTCGCTACTTTTGACTGCACAGGTTAAGAAACAATAAAACTACCCGCGTCACCTAATTCAGACAAACGTCGACATGCAACACAACACAACATGTGAGGGGGGCGTATTGTAACAGGTGAACTTTACGAGCGCGCCTTTCCACGCACTCCAAGAGTTGCATGGCATTGCAAGTGATAGCGGCGTCAACGCCCGCCGCTATCGATGGGCGCTCTCATGGTCGGCCCTGAAAAAATGTATTTATTGATAATGATCTAGTAAAATACAGTTGTATCCTTTCTTGCCATGCGTATATAAAATGAATTAGGAATTTTATTTTCGTTGAATGACTCTAACTGTGTCTTGCTTTAATTTAAAAACGCTTTTTTCTTTCCCAGTCTTTATTCCCTCCAAACATAGTCGCGCTTCAATCGCTGCTCCCATAACCACCCTTGTTGATGTCGGTGACAATTGGTTCTGAACCGCTTTTCGCCCGAAGCTTCGCGACCTATGTGGATCGACCTTGGTTTTCCTGTAACCGCGATAAAGAAAGCCACACAGGTTATTCGTCACGTGTCAAGCCTCGTCCAATGGGCGAGCGGAAAACTGCGAAGAATGCAGGAGAGGGGTAGAACGCGGGGAGGAAATTCTCCTTTCCTATATGAACAATGGTTTGCGCTACCTTTGGAACATACAGGGACCTTAACCTGCCGAGGATGCGAGCGCCATCTGGACACCATTTTCTCAAGTAAACTACCTGAGCCACGGCCGGGCTCGACTGGTGCGCCGTGCCTGAGCGCGCAGCTGTAGGTCTGGTAGAAATGCTCGAAAAGTGGTTTGTTTGAGTTTCCTCGTAACAGAAATATGTTTTCTCGTACATTCAAATTATAATCCGACGCCACCTTTTCTGTAGATTGTGATTAAATCGTACTTTACCATTTTTCTGACAGATTTCACTGTGAGAAATTAAATTTTTGTTCACCAAAACCTCGCACCACGTGGAGCGCCTGCGCGGTCGGGGTGGTCGGGGAAGATTTTCTGCGCCACGGACGCCGACATCGCACGCCGATGCCGAATTTTCTGCGACACGGGGCCCTTAACGCTGTCGCGGAAATATTTCGTCTTGTGGGCGTCGGTAATTCTTTCCGAAGCGCCGTCCACTTTAGCTTTGAAGTGAACCGGAGAAGCCCAAACGACAATATCGGCGCCCGTCGAGCGATCAACGGCGGTGAGGCGGCCGCACAAATGGATCCCAGTCTCATGCTCTCCATGGCAAGGAAATGTCGCCGTTCGCGAGCAAAACCTCCGTCGAACGGAGGCCTGCGAATGGCAAACGGCGTGCGGCGAAATACCGTGCCGGTAACGTGGACGGGCCTTAGCCGCGAATTCACGCTTCTCGGCTACCCGCTGTTGCTGCCGTGCCGGCCCGTGCTCATGGGAAGCGTGCCGCTGTGGACCCTGTGTTGACAGCTAAGCACGACTAATCAGACCGCTAAGCACGACTGTGCTGGAACGTGAGCGATTTGGCACTTGCGTTGCGGGCTGTAATTACTGATTCGCAAGGTCGCGCAAGCGAGCAACACGACGAGCGAGAGCAGGGAGCGCACGTACCTGCTAGCAGACTAACCGGAAGTCGTAGGTTCTTGTTCGACCAATCGACATCCTCGCCCCCGTTCACATCACCAGATGCACCTTGGTGACGTCATGACGACCGCTGGGGAAACCGGAAAGGCCCGGAGAGGAGCACGGCATTGTTGTTTTATTTTGTGGCGTGCCCGCGGCGCGTAGCGCTGCCGTGTTTCGCATCGTTGGTCGTGACGACATTCTGAACTCGATGGGCGTGTTTACTTGAAACGTTCAAAAAATATCGGAGGTGGTTTAGGGGCCCTTTAAAGAAACGGGAGCACATGCACGCCTTGTGTAAAAGGAAACGTCGTGTGGGAAACAAAACATGAAGAGACGCTGGCTCGCGATCTCGGCTACTACGCCACTTCGTTCTTGTATATGGCGTCGTGAGTCTTCATATGCGGTGATTCGCACATCGTAAACAACCAGCGTAGTGGATGGTGCGTTGGAGCGGAAGCGTTAGTCCTCCAAAGGAAACGAAGGTGTCTCAGCCGAACACAAAGAAGCTTCTTAAGGAAATCAAGGTGTCCCAACCGAACTCCAAAGACGGAACCGTGCTTACGCACCTATAACGAATCTGCAACAGATCATCCCAAGTTGTATTATCAGATCGTCGACATGCAAGACGTCTCCCAAGAACATCTGGCACCAATTTGTGTCAAGTCGTGAAAATTGAGAAAAACGAGTGAAATCTGACTGCCTGTGACAGTAAGTACGGAATGGGGAACGGCCAAATTCATTTCAGGCAGGATGTCAGTGGTGGGACATAGCACATAGACGCCGTCCGTCAGGAACATGTGGAAATGACATTAGAGTGACGTATGCAGTGGCTTGAGGGGGGGGGGGGTGGCAGGCGGCTGTCTTCGGCAGAGCATAACCGTGGCGGTGTGACAGGTAGACTATAGCAGCCGCGGGGTAGCTCAAGCTGAATGACACGAGATGCGCAGTTATAGAGGGCTGAATGGGACAATCAAAAGTCAAGGCCGAGTGTAACGTCGTCAGTTCATTGTTCCACAACGGCTAATAGCACAGTGGTTAGGCGCCCCGCAATACCGATGTGAGCAGTGTACTTACCATGTACGGTAGGCATGCCTCCGTCGGTGACGCGTAGGGTGCGCGATGCAGCAGGTGTGAGGACTTTGGGCACTCATTACGGATATGTGCGCGTCAGTGTCAATGAGTGCTGGGACACTGACGCCACCGACTACAACGTCCATCAAGTTCTGGTTGCTCGGCAAAGTGGTCAAAGGGTTCTGCGCTGCGGTCGAGTCGCCAATGTAGCGTCAACTCCGGGAGCTGCATCGCTAAAGTTTCCGGAGACGGGCGTCGGGGCTGCATCGAAGACGGGGGCGACGAGCCTGTGGTGATAGGGACGATAGCCGAGGAGCTGGTAGCGAACGGGACTAGTGGCGACGGAATGATGACGAGGGACTGTTACAGATGGCGCACGCGTCATTGTTTGGCTGTTGGATCTCAAATGCAGGCTGGTAACGACACGGGCTCTGTCCGGGACGATAATAATTGGGAAATGGTGATCACTGAGGGGAGGAGACAGTACGGTTACAATGGCGAGCCACGCGACCGATACGCCGACAGGCAAAACATATTGGTCGATCGTTTGTGGTTTGCAATTTGGCTGGATTTCGGTAGTGTGCAGGATACCGCTCACCATTGGATGGGCGAGGAGCATTAGACAGCTGTGAAGCCGCAACGGCGCATACAGAAAGAAGTCCAAGATTAGCGATTTCTTCGCGGAGACAAATGGATCACTGGGGTGGGAAATAAAGTCCATGGCTTCAAGTTCTCGCCATACTATCTGCGTCAGGTCGTCTGATGACGATGGTCGCTGCATTCCTAGCCTGTCGTCACAAGAGGATGTCGCGGCTGTGTTCGGAAGACGTGGGAACGGCATTCAATGCGGTGGCTCTTAGCCTGCTCAAAGCGTTGACACTCTTTTATGATGTCCTGTACTGTTTTCCAATTTTTGCGCCTGAGCAGGTTGAAAGCATCATCAGAGATCACCTTCAGTGCATGTTCAACCTTGTCTGACTAAGCCCTATCGCTGTCGACCTTACGGCATAGAGCCAGCACGTCCTGGATCTAAGAGACTTATGATTCTGTGGACGTGCGGACGCGGGTCGCTAGTTCTTAACGGCGCTCTTTCGCCCAGCGGGACAGCCGAACACGTCCCTCAGCTTCTGCTTGCACGTGTTCCAGTCCTTCAGCTCTTCCTCGTCGTTATCGTACTACACCTTCGCTTTGGCTTGTAGGTAGAACGCCATGTTAGCTAACATAATCATCGAATCCAGTTTGTTGTGGGCACTTACACGCTCATAGGTGGCGAACCAGTCTTCCACGTCGAGGTGGCTGGTGCTGCAGCACGTTTCTGGATCCCACGGCAAAGCGAGGGCAGCTATGGGGATTGTAGGCGTTGATGTGGGCCGGGCCATTTTGGAACCTGTTTTATCCATCATGCTATCCCATCCGAGGTGACAAACACTGCGGAGCTCCATTGTTTTCTCTCGTGGGTACCCCGCAGTTCCCCCCAATTTCTTACGTTGTGGAAGTCAGATATACAGGTGTATTTACACTATTCACAAGAAAGGCAACGATATACAAACAAGAAGCTGTCCAGACTGATTACAGCTCGACACGTCAAATCATCATCTTCTGACTTTGTCGCCACTCTTGGTTGCGTCGTAACAATATGGCGCATAAATGCTCATAAATTCTAGAATTTTTTATTAGCCGGCTCGCAACAACAACTTGGAGCATTGTAAGATAATGGACATGTCTGCAACTCTGAAGAAGTTGTATCACATGGAGCTGAAATCGCACTTTCCTATATAATCACTTAGATTGTAGTACTGTCCAGTTATCATGAAGCAATTCCCAAGGTACGCTTGATCACATTGTGAGTGATTTCCTTCTATAGTGCGTTGTACCCAGTAAAAGCAGCTTGGTAATTCTGAAAGGAGAAATTCACAATAAGTAAAATACGCGGCCTGTCCAGAACTCCATGTACAGGTAAAGTGCTGCATTGCTTTTTTTTTGCTTGTGCATCAGCGGAGTTGATAAAATATAATCCAGCTTGATTTGAATCAATGAGTTTCATTAGGCGATTTAATCTCATATTCTTTCATTACTTCGGTATAGCTAGGAATCATCTACGTCGCTCCACCCACAACTGCTTACAAGTCGTGTCATTGCTCCTAAGCAAAATATTGATACTGCGAACTTTGATGACACAAAACAAAAAGTCTAACATCTTGTGGATTGAACACCACCTATTTAGAACTGCAATATAACTAAGGATGATTATACAGTTTCAATATAACGAAATTTTACTGCTGCCGCGAAGGAATACCGAAACAATAAATGGGAACTTCCGCTGACGCGGATGATCAAATTATTGAATTACAAGTGCTCGTTTGCACGACGCACCTCTCAAATGACGCGCCTGCGCGATCAAGGGCACCGTCGAAGCGGAACAGCGTAATGTTCCGTAACTTGCGTATAAATTAAAAGTACGACACGATTCTATGGCGCTCCACGAGCTGTATACTGTGGGCGCGAGCGAAAGCGTGCGAGGATGACCGGAGAAGGAATGCGGCTTGGTGAACGCCTTGTTACCCCGTGAGCAAGTGGAATGGTGGGGAGGGCAGCGAGAGCGCGGTAACGCGATCAAGAGCGCGAGGGTCGTGGCTGGCACGCGCCTTGCCGGTGCAACTGTTTTCACAACAAATCCGTGCAGGGGCGGTGCCTCGCCTCCGATGAGGTATCACCATTTTCTTTTTTTTTCGACGAAGACGGTGACGCTTGAACGCAATCATGTGGTTCGCATGAATGCGTGGCTGTATGGCCTAGTGGTTACCGCGGTCGCTTTGAGAGCGGGGGCGGTACGCAGGTTCGAATCCCGCCTCGACAAGAAGTTTAATTTTCTTTTCTTTCTTGGTATCACCAGTTTCTTCTTTTCTTTCTACTCTGTTTGGTGGCGTGGTCGGTTGTGCCCCGGTGCTGCAGCGGAAGCAGCGGTGCCCGGCGCCGACGCAAAGCGGCGGTCGTTGGGGTATTGCGCAGCGCAGCGTAGCAACACCCCAAATAAAGAAATACTGCTCCAGTCAGGTAGAATGCTCCCTCCCTGATAGTGAGATTATACATGGATCATCAAAACAGCGATGCGTTTATTTAGTAATACCATCGAGCCCTTAACAGCAGCCACAGTTCTGCCTAGTCAACAACAGCCCAGCGTGTTCTCCGTTCCAACGCCGCGAAGCAGAGAGGAAGCAAAAAAAATTAAATGGTCATACGTCATCGAGGCGAGGCCCCGCCCCTGCACGGATTTGTTGTGAAAACAGTCGCACCCTTATCTGGCGCGTGCCGCGCTGACAGTGGAGCGTGTTGGCAGCCCGCGGGAGTTGCGTTAGTATTCTTTGGATACGTCACGCACTTTCCGGAGACTATCAATGTATGATTGTATGTTTCTATCTATCTGTGTTTGTATTGAACCTTTTCCCGCCTACCTGGGTCAATGTGTGGACCGTCAATGTTCGAATGATAGCGCATCGGGCTGCTATGCTGCGGCAACAGCGTTCGAAACCAACCATCGAACCAACTTCGGTCACTGAATAGGTAGTGTCACAGCTGTCCCCGATTCGTCGTCGGCGCGAAGTTGATCGACGGGGTAGACAAGCTGGTTGGTCGTTCCGTACAGAAGCGAGCACAGTGAAAAGAGACAGAGTCGGGAGTAAACAAAAAAAACAAGATATTTATGGGCTGATAATTATACGCAAATAAAAAAACACCTGACAAACTAACACACCTGAACTTAATATAACACAATGATGAAGACAAATAAATACGAGCAATTAACAGTAGATATACAAATGAAGCAGTGCGAGGATCAAATAAACAAGAATACACTTAACAGCATTTCACTAAAACAAAGTTTAAAAAAAATCTAAGTTCGAAAGAAAACAAAGGTGTCATACGCATGACCGGGTAGCAGCAGCAAGTCCATAAACCGTGAGGTCGGTGCACAAAGCTTTCCCGAAGAATGCTGGCGGTCCGATCTTGTCGAGGTGGATGCGATTGCTGAGCTGGGTTTCCCGGGAGTCTAGATCTGACGACTTCCCTCAAGCAGGTTGAGCTAACTTGAGGTGAACTACCGTGAGCTTCGTTGCAGACGCTGGTTTGACGTCTCGTACGTCAACAAGTTGCCGGAAGTTCCGACGTGGCCAGGCGGCCCAGGCGATACTGGACGGCACTAGCCGCCCCCCCCCCCCCAACTGCTTCTCCGCAGTTCATGGGTTCAGCTTCTAGACTAATCAGCAGGGCCCAAAACCTGCGCTTAAATAGCCCTGCCTTTCCCTAATTCCCTGTGTCATCGAAACTGCCGGTATGTAGAGTTCTCCTAATTCACGGCTCCTAGCTCCCAACAGTCTTAGCCGTGGCACTTTCACCATGGACGAAGAACCGCAGATTCTCCTCTCTCCTAAGGTCAAGGGCCAAGGTCAAGCCCGGCATACCACGCGGACGTACACGCACACTTCTGGGTCCGTAATCGGCGTGTCGCGTCTCGAATCGAGACGGCACCCCGTGAGGCCACGAGGCGTTTGACGCCCGTATTTCGGCGTGTCGATGTGGAATAAATTATACGCTGCACAGTCAGGAGCCCACGTTTTTGACGCCCGTAATTCGGCGTGTCGAGAAGTTATACGCTGTACAGTGATCAATCCATGTTTTTGACGCCCGTTAATTGGCGTCAAAAACGCCTCAAACTCTCGAAAATATGCCGCTCCGTGACAGGTAGCAATGTGTATACCTATATACGTGCCGATCTTTAACAAACGTTTGACGCCGACATGGGTTACTGTAAACGTGGGATTGGGTAGGTATCAATGTTGGAAGAAACTCTTTGACGCCGACTTCGAGCACTGGATATGTGCCACTAGGTCTGTACGTTGTTCTCCGACAGCTACTGCGTATTTCGCGACCACGCTCATGGGGACATACCATCGCCGCTCAATCTCGCGCGCGCAGGAAGGGAAGCGGGAAAGCAGCGCGGGACGGAGGGGACGGCGTTTACTCGTGCCCCAACTGCGTACTTTGCAGGGCTGCGTGCGGTCCCGCACACCTTGTCTTTATAGCGATCTGCAGGCGGCTCATGCCTTTGTGCGTGCGGTGTTCTATATAGTCGCTCAGTTTGCGTTGAAATGATACACAGCACGAAGGTCACTTAGCCCGCAGCTGCTGCCGCGCTTCCTGGCACCAGCGTTTTGACCGTTTTGACAGTGAGTGTCCGTAGGTCATCGAGTGTGATGTGTCTATGTTTGCCTGTGCGCGTTGACACCATGCTTGTTAATCTAGTTAGTAAGCGAGTAGTTCCAAGTTTGTACGGCTGATAAAACTACTATTCTGAATTCTATAGCTGTGTACTAATTTTCTATCGCAGTGGATGCTTTGCCTTTCGGGCGAAACTTCGGCTTTTATTTCATTGAACACCTTTCCCGTCAACGCTTTAGCGAGCTGGGCCATGAATGCACTTGGCACCTGCACGTCTCAATGTCCCGCTCTTAAGCATCGTCACGATGCTACAAACAAACAGAAGAGCAAAATACACAAGTACCCATAGTAAAGAAAAAATCAACGACAAAGCAAGTGGTCCGTCCTTTGAGAAACAATGTCACAATGTCCCGAACTTCGTCAGCGGGCGTAGAAATGCTTAAGGCGCACAACGTGGACAACCTCAGGTCTATAGAGGCCCTGCTGTGATTGCATAGTGTCATCTGGTAGGACATCGTAGTGCACAGCGTTAATACGTCAGATGATCTTGTAGGGTCCGAAATAGCGTAACCAAGCTTCTCACTAAGTCCTCGTCGGTGTACCAGGATACAAACCCAACACGGTCGCCGGGCTGGTACTCTACGTAGCGTCGTCGAAGATAGTAGTGTCGGTGGTCCGCCCTTTGCTGGTTCTTGATGCGCAGACGGGAGAGTTCTCGTGTTTCTTCGGCGCGCTGCAGATAGGTGGCGACCTCGAGGTTCTCTTCATCGACGACGTGAAGGAGCACGACGTCGAGAGTCGTCGTCGGGTTCCTTCGGTAAACCAGCTTGAACGGCGTGATCTGCGTTATTTCTTGCACTGCCGTGTAGTAAGGGAACGTTCTGTAAGGAAAGACTACACCCCAGGTCTTGTGTTCGACGTCGACGTCCATGGATAAGGTGCGATAACATTCAGGCACTCTGTAATAGAGCACTGAACGGGCCTGACATTTCGGCCCGAGCCCTGCCCGGGCCCGTAATTCAAAGCCCGATCCAGGGCGTACATGACCGAGACCAGCCCGGGCCCGGCCCGGACCCATGGTTCCAAGCTCGGGCCCGTGTTACTGAGCCCGGGCCGGGCCGTTCATTACTAAGCTTAGCTAGGGCATGCGCGTGCATGACCAGGGCCGGCCAGTTATAAAAGAATTATTTTTATTGTGATAGCAATTATATGGACACTTCAAGCGGATTTCTGCCGTCGGCGTCGCCGTCGCCGTCGCAGTCGTCGTCGCCGTCGCCGTCGCAGTCGTCGTCGCCGTCGCCGTGAGGTTCCCTATAGATAAAATCTTCGCCGCGCGCCGTATGCCCGAGCGGAAGCGTGCGGGGACGCGCGCTATCACGGAGAGCGAACGCACTCAATCTCCCACGCGCAAGCAAGGAAGCGGGAAGCGAGCGCCGGAGGGAGCGGGGGGGGGGGGGGGGGCGCACTTCTCTGCCAACAACCGCGCTCGTCATTCGTCGCTCGCGCGCACCGTCTCTTATCTCCACGCGGCTCTGACCTTTATGCGCCGTACAGGGTCGTCCACTCTTAGTACGAACACGGCGCCGCGTGGCCGCTCTACGCGGAGCGCCAGCGCACATGGTGCGGCCGCGCATCGAAGCTAAGCGGCGCAAGCGCACAGGGGCTTCTAGGCGGGGCTTCGTGTCGTCTGCTAAAGCGCGCGAGCGAGCCGTGTTTGTGCCGCCTGTTGTGTCTAAAGCGCAGCGCGCTCGCGCACTTTAGCTGACGACACGAAGCACCGCCTCCAAGCCCCTGTGCGCCTGCGCCGCTTAGCTTCGATGCGCCCCCGCGCCACGTGCGCTGGCGCTCCGCGGAGCGCGGCCACGCGGCGCCGTGTTCGTACTAAGAGTGGACGACCCTGTACATTCGCCGCTCAGTTTCCGTTGAAGCGATAGACGCACGTACCTTCGCCCGCAGCGGCGTATGCTTGCTGCCAGCGTTTTGACAGTCGTTGTCTGCAGTCATTCAGTGTGATCTATTCCTGTTTGTTTGTGCGCGCTCACACCACGCTTGTTCATTGAGTTAGTAATAGTCGGGCCACATTTTCCAACGCACGCTACACATGCAATGCTGCCCGGATCGGCAGTGCAGCGCTACTGGTGTGTCCCTTCGCTCGCGCTGCCCACGGGAAGCGCTTCTCATCAACACCACTGTTTCACACGCGCCTTCTCGTGGTCATCCAGTCTCTCTTCATGTCGGTCTACTTACGCCGCAGCACACCTGCTTACTTAAAGCTCATGTTTACTACACTTCATATTGCTACCAAAGCCGCTCACCTTACTTCGTATGACATTGCTGTGTTGCTATCGCATTCATTGCTTCGCCCTTAAGGCGAAACTGTGACATTTTTTGACTTACAGATTGTACCGCACCTGTCAGTCTAACCTTCTCGAGGTTTCATTAGCTGTAGTATATAAGCAATAAAAGACCGAAATATTTGTTTCTCCCATGGGAACATCAGTGACCTGCCTGCCCATTGCCTGTGCTGTTATTTTTCCGCTGGTGCGTATGTATTTACTTTGATTTGTACAATATGTTTCTATTATGTCATTTTGTATGCGAATATACGATGGGTATTGCGTGGATTTGTCTAATCTTCGTGCTTCGGGTTTCAGACGCATTCTTCTGGCTTTGTTTATATATCTGTTATATATAATGTTACGGTGAAGGGAAAGACGAAGGGGACACTAAAGAGAGGAAGACGAAGACTCTGGCCGTTGCCTGAACGCCATATACATCGCTTGTATATCGCTTGCAGAATTTCTGGCAGTTATTCTTGCCATCCGAAAATTGGGTCCACAGAATTCCAAGGTAATAGTTGTTACAGATGCGCTTTCGGTCTGTGCACATTTAACTTCCAATAATCAGTCACACCTACTGAGTATATTTTCGACTCTTGCCCCAGAAAATTTATCCGAAGTCCGCTTTGTCTGGGTCCCCGGACATAGTGGAATCTTTTTAAATGAATCAGCTGACTCGCTCGCTTCGACATCACTAAATGGTCCGGTCATAAATATTCTTCCTGATTTCTCTTTTATAACAGGAGCTAGATTTAAACGCCTTTTATTGCTGAGTTGCCATGACTCGTCCATACTTTCTTCAGACGATTTTCAACATTTAAAATTTCGGTGGAACACGAGCAAGTGCCTTTCACGCCAATGTGAGGTGACGCTGTCAACTTTCCGCTGCAGAGTTCCCCACCTAAATTTTTATCTTCAAGATCCGGTTTATCAATCACTGACCTCTGCTCGTTTTGTAAACAACCGGAGACTATTGACCATTTCTTTCTTTCTTGCCACCGCTTCTCCTCCCTCTGTAGAATGTTTCTGTTATTTTCAAGCAGTAATCTAGGTTTGGCACTTACAACGCCAAACATTTTGTCTTTTGGGGCCTGTCAATTAGGCCCAAATCAGGGTTCTATGATCACTGCTGTTCACAAATTTATTGAAGCATCCGGAAGGTTACGCTGCTAGGGCACCGGCCGTGGGACATGTTATTTTATGTTTATTTTTGTAGTTAGTTTTCTCTTAATTTTTATTTAGTTAATTTATGTATAGGACATCTTAAAATCTGTGTTAAGGAGTTACCAAAATCTTAATTTTGATTATTCACCTTTACCATTTTGTTCATTGTTAGGTGCATGTTTATGCATGGTGTATGTTTACATTTTATCCAGTGTGGCCAATCCCCCTCGTGGGTACGAGCCATGTTTTTTGAGGCAACAACAACAACAACATCGCTTGTAAATATGCATTCTTCTACACTCGGGGGCCGGCCTTCTTCCTGTAACATTTTGGTGGAAGGTGCGGGGTACCATCACGGAACTTCGCAGCGGACGTCATCTCCCTGCCGCCACAATGGCAGATCAATCGCCGACACAACCGACAACGCCTCAGCAGTCAATGCCAATGGTCATCCTCACTCATCCGCGGGACCCGGGGACATTTTGTGGCACGGACAACGCCGACGTCGAGGACTGTATTGCCACGTACGAGCGAGTGTGCGACAACAACAGGTGGGATCCTACAATGATGCTAGCAAACCTGATGTTTTATGTGAGAGGAACTGCGAAGCGATGGTACGATACGCATGAAGCTGACCTAACGAGCTGGGATGTCTACAAAGAAAAGATGCGAGACCTGTTTCGAAGACCTGTCGGTCGTCAGTTGGCAGCAAAAAAAGAACTTGCATGCAGCGCACAGATGTCCACAGAATCCTATGTCGTTTACATACAGGATGTGCTGGCTCTCTGCCGCAAGGCTGATAACAACATGACCGAGGCAGACAAGATTGGTCACATACTAAAAGGTACTGCAGACGATGCCTTCAACTTCCTGATGTGTAAGGATTGTGCCACTGTGGATGCAATTATAAAGGAGTGCCGGCGCTTCGAACAAGCGAAAGACCGCCACGTCCCTCAAATTTCGACAGATTGCCCAATACCGCCGCGACATCTTCGTGTGAATACCCTCCGCGGTTCGTTCAGCCGACAGGACCGGAAGTTATAGCGCGTATCGTTCGCAGTGAGCTTGAGGCCATGGCTCCAGCTCCAGTTCGTTCCAACTGTCGGGAAAGCGTGCCCGCTATCTGGCTAATACAAGCGGTCGTTCGGGAGGAAATAGCGAGTTTGGGCATTCCATCTCTTTGCTCGGTCCGCCATACGAACACCTACCAGATTTCTCCGGCCGCTCGCTCCCAGACGCAAAGCTTTCCGCCACTCCGTCGCAACCTAGCTGACTGGCGCACAGCGGATGCCAGAACCATCTGTTTTAATTGTTCCGGTATTGGACACATCGCCCGTAATTGCCGTAACCGCTGGTCGTCGCCTCCTCGGTGGTCGTCTCCGAGTAACTACTGCCAAGTACCAGACAATCGCACTTTCTCGCCCTACACGCCGCCTAGGAACATCAACGCCGATAGTGCTCCACCAAGATCCAGCCGCTCCCCGTCTACACAAGGCCGACGGTCCCGTTCACCTCTCGTTCACCGCTCTGCGTGCCCATCTACAACCGGTCGCATCCCTTCGGGAAACTAGGTGCAGCTCCCGGAGGTGAAGCTGCAACTCCGACCCGGCCCACAAATCCAACAGAGGATTTGTGGGCCGGGACCCTACCTACACGTGGAAACCTACTGGATATTGAAGTCGATGGTGTTCCTGTTACATCTCTCGTTGACACAGGAGCGCAGCTTTCAGTTATGAGCGCTCCTCTCCGCCGAATGCTCAAAAATGTTCTGGCGCCCGCCGTACCGTGCCCTGTGCGAGTCGCTGATGTTCACCTGTTTTTGGAATGTGCACAGCACCTGTGACCATTGCGGGCCATTATAGCGTTGTGTTATTTATCGTCCTTGAGCAGTGTCCACACGACCTAATTCTCGGCCTCGACTTCCTTTCGAAACACTCTGCCCAAATTGACTGCTCCGCAGGTGTTATACAGATGGATCTGCCGCTTCCTGCCGACGCAACAACTTGTGCTTCACCCCGATTATGGTCTGCTGAGTTTGCAAGGCTGTCTCCACAGGCGGCTACAAATGTCCTCCTGACACCCTGTCCTCCCGTACCTGATGGCGAGTACGTCGTGTCGCCGCTTACTGACGTGGTTTTGTCACGCAATATTGCCCTACCGAGCACCTTAATCCGGATCCTCGAAAACTACGCTCGCGTGCCCATCCTCAATTTCGGATTTTCGGCGCATGTGCTGCCACACGGTATTGCCATAGCACTTATCACTCCTTTGGACGAATTTCAGATTTCTTCTTTGGCCTCTGAATCCTTCCTCAGTACCAACGGACCTTTGTCACCCACTCCTTCGTGCTCGACGCCTGCGGACGATATTTGTAAGATGATTTCCCCTGAGCTTCCTTCCAAGCAAATAACTCTTCATCACCTCCTATCATCTTATCGGGATATCTTTGATTTGGACGACCGTCCACTTGGTCAGACATCTGTTGTCACGCATCACCTCAACACCGGTGACGCCAGCCCCATTCATAGGCGGCCATATCGTGTCTACGCAACAGAAAGGGCCATTATACAGAAAGAGGTCGACAAGATGATAGACAAGGACATTATTGAACCTTCCAGTATCCCGTGGGCATCACCGGTTGTCTTAGTAAAGAAAAAAGACAACTCGTGGCGCTTCTGCTTTGACTACCGTCACCTCAACAGGATAACAAAGAAGGTATAGCTAAGGTATAGCTGCCTCGCATTCACGACGCTCTTGACTGCCTTCACGGATCCCAATACTTTTCATCAATTGACCTCCGCTCCGGCTATTGGCAGATTAGCGTCGACGAGATGGACCGCGAGAAAACCGCCTACGTCACACCGGACGGTCTGTACCAATTTAAAGTCATCCCCTTTGGATTATGCAATGCGCCAGCCACATTCGAGCGCATGATGGACTCTCTCCTGCGCGGCTTGAAGTGGTCTACATGCCTCTGTTACCTCGACGATGTGATTTTGTTTTCGCCGAACTTTGAGAGCCCTGAGGCGCTGCACGAGCATACTCTCCATGTTTCGCAGGGCTTGCCTTCAGCTAAACTCCTCCAAGTGCCATTTCGGTCGCCGCGTATTTACCATGCTCGGCCATCTCGTAAACGCCACCGGCATCCAAACATGATCCACAGAAAGTTCATGCCATGCGAAATTTTCCTGTGCCTTGCTCAACAAACGATGTCCCTAGTTTTCTGGGCTTTTATGCTCTTATTTCCGGCGATTTGTGAAAAATTTTGCCGACATCGCTCACCCTCTCACTGACCTTCTTAAGAAAGATGTCTCTTTCTCTTCGGTACAACTGCAGGCGAAAGCCTTCTCTACCCTGATCGAGCGGCTTACAACTTCCCCGATTCTGTTACACTTTGACCCTTCTGCACCCACTGAAGTACGAACTGACGCGAGTGGTTATGGCATCGGCGCTGTCCTCGCTCAACGTCAATGGAGCCAAGACCGTGTCATCGCTTACGCCTGCCGCCTTCTTTCCACGCCCGAGCGAAATTACTCCATTACTGAGAGGGAATGTCTCGCGCTCGTATGTGCGATCGCGAAATTTCGGCCGTACCTTTTCGGTCGCAGCTTCTGCGTCGTAGCTGATCATCACGCCCTCTGCTGGCTCTCCTCTTTGAAGGACCCAACTGGACGACTTGCACGTTGGGCACTGCATCTACATGAATATACATTTTCTATTATGTATAAGTCAGGGCGCCTGCATAAAGAGGCTGACTGTCTGTCCCGCAATCCCGTGGATCAACCGGACGATAGCGATGCAGACTCGGACATCAGTATTCTGTCCCTCTCCGGCTTTCTCCATATTGGCGACGAGCAATGCCAAGATCCTGTTCTTCACACAATTATGGAACGCCTAAACTCCTCGCCTAATGACCGGTCCCTCCGGATGTTCACCTTGCGCGATCGAACATTATACCGTCGTAGCGTTCGTCCTGATGGCCCGGAGCTCCTCCTAGTCGTTCCAAAGCACCTTCGACTGGCCGTGCTGCAGCAACTTCACGACGCTCCTACTGCTGGACATCTGGGCATCACTCGTACTTACGACTGCCTGCGGCGCCGCTTCTGGCCCGGCATTTATCGCTCTGTGCGCCCTTATGTCGCTTCTTGCGACCTGTGTCAGTGCCGGAAGACGCCTGCTATGCCTCCTGCTGGTTTACTTTAACCAATTAATATCCCTACAGAGCCCTTCGTCCGTGTGGACCTCGACCTCCTTGGCCCCTTTCAAATTTCCATGAAAGGAAACAAATTGATTGCTGTAGCAACAGATTATGCCACGAGATATGCCATCTCACGAGCGATGCCAACCAGCTGTGCTACAGATGTCGCCGACTTCTTAATATACGACGTCATCCTGCACCACGGCACCCCTCGCCAGTTACTCACGGATCGCGGCCGCTACTTTCTGTCGAAGGTCGTCGATGATCTGCACCGCTCCTGTTCTACAGAACACCAGCTTGCTACCGCATACCACCCTCAAACAAACGGCCTCACCGAACGACTCAACCGCACACTAACTGAAATGCTGGCCATGTATGTTTCCGACGGTCACCGTGACTGGGACGTCGCTTTACCATGCATCACTTTCGCATACAACTCGTCGCGTCACGACACTGCCGGATTCTCACCATTTTACCTTTTGTATGGCCGCGACCCCACCTTGCCCTTCGACACGTTGCTACCTTCCGCAGTACAATCACCCAGCACTGGCTATGCTCGCGATGCTA
Source organism: Dermacentor silvarum (assembly GCF_013339745.2). NCBI lineage: Eukaryota > Metazoa > Arthropoda > Arachnida > Ixodida > Ixodidae > Dermacentor > Dermacentor silvarum. The sequence goes on along the minus strand of NC_051158.1, from coordinate 164,656,865 downwards.
TTGCCTTAGCCGCCCAGGCCCGAGAGGTCGCGCGTCATTGCTTCACAGTCTCGCAAGCTTCTCAAAAGCGACGCTACGACCTTCGGCACCGAGATCACCATTTTTCACCTGGTTCCCTTGTCCTTGTCTGGACGCCTTCACATCGCGTCGGCTTGTCGGAGAAACTTCTTTCCCGTTATTCTGGTCCATGCCAGATCTTACGACAACTGTCCGACGGGACATACGAGATCGCCCCAGTCAGTCAGCCTTCAGTGCCTCCCAACCTCACCGGCGATGTTGTTCACGTCGCCAGACTCAGGCCCTATGTCTCCCCATTAGGTGAGGCTCTATAATCTGCACCGGGACGGAGCTAACCCCACCGGGAGGGTGATGTTACGGTGAAGGGAAAGAAGAAGGGGACACTAAAGAGAGGAAGACGAAGACTCTGGCCGTTGCCTGAACGCCATAGACATCGCTTGTAAATATACATGCTTCTACATTCGTGGGCATGCCTTCTTCCTGTAACAATATATATATATATATATATATATATATATATATATATATAGAAAACTGAGAAGCACAACTTCGCGGTTGTCTTCGGTTTATTTACCCAACTGTTTGGGTCGGTGGACCTCCTATGCAAAAGGTCGGTCCACTGACCGAAACTGTTGGATACGTCAACCTAAGATAACCGCGTAGTTCTCTTTTTTTTTCTCATGGGCTAAGCGTATTTAGAAAAATGAAAAGCAAACTTTCTATTTCTTTGATAAGATATACAAAGAGTCATGAGGGAGGTAGTGGTCGAATACTGCACCAGGGAGGCCAATTCCTGTTCTGGTGAGGGAGTGACTTTGTTGAAGCATACTGGGCCTTCCTAATTTTATTGCACCTGGACTAGTATAGCCCCACTAGCTCTCAGCGATATATTTTTTGCAGGTGTCATGCGTGACTCCATGCCTGAAAATGCAGTGGACTGGAGCAGGATTCGAACTTACGGCCTTCGCATTACAAGCCGGGTGTTCTACCTCTGCTCTACGCCACCATTCCACGGCATACGTGAATATCTTGGCCAATATCCACAAGGATTGCACAGCAACCTTGGTTCTCCACAAGAAAAGTAGAAAGATACCTATCAAGAAAGGGGTCAGGCAAGGAGACAATCTCTCCAATGCTATTCACTGCGTGCTTCGAAGAAGTATTCAAACCCTTAGACTGGGAAGGCTTACGAGTGAGGAACAACGGCGAATGTCTAAGCAACCTTTGGTTTGCATATGACATTGTCCTATATGTCATTGTCCTACATTGACAGGTCCTATAAAGAACCTAAACCGAGAAAGTGTAAGAGTAGGGTTCAAGATTAATATACAGAAGACAAAGGTAATGTTCAATAGCATAGCAAGGGAACCAGAATTCAGGATCGCCAGTCAGCCTCTAGAGTCTGTAAAGGAGTACGTTTATCTAGGTAAATTACTCACAGGGGACCCTCATCATGAGAAAGAAATTTACAGGAGAATAAAATTGGGTTGGAGTGCATACGGCAGGCATGGCCAAATCGTGAATGGGGGCTTACCACTGTCATTGAAAAGAAAAGTGTACAATCAATGCATTCTACCGGTGTTAATATATGGGGCAGAACCTTGGAGGTTAACAAGGAAGCCCGAGAACAAGTTAAGGACCGCACAAAGAGCGATGGAACGTAAAATGTTAGACCTAACGTTAAGAGACAGGAAGAGAGCGGTTTGGATAAAAAAAACGGGATAGCCGATATTCTAATTGACATTAAGTGGAAAAAGTGGAGCTGGGCAAGCCATTAATGCGTAGGATGGATAACCGGTGGACCATTAGGGTTACAGAATGGATACCAAGAGAAGGGAAGTGCAGTCGAGGTCGGCAGAAAACCAGATGGGGTGATGAAGTTAGGAAATTTGCAGGCGCAAGTTGGAATACGTTAGCGCAAGACAGGGGTAATTAGAGATCACAGGGAGAGGCCTTCGTCCTGCAGTGGCCATAAATATAGGCAGCTGATGATGATGCTGACAAAGAGTCATCCTTCTTACACGTGTCACTTCAGCTTGGCACAGAATGCATTCGACCATGCAATGCATGGTGTTCGGTTGTGCTTGAAGGCCTGACTTAGGCCCTTTAATGAGTGAGCACGCATGCGGCCCGGGCCCGTGGCCTCAAGCCCGGCCCGGGCCCACGGCTTTAAGCCCGAGCCCGCCGAGAAACGCTTTCGGGTGGGCCCGAGCCAGTGCAGTGCTCTACAGTGTAAGGTCCTTCATCTGCGGATAGTAGGCGGTGACTTGTCTGGCTATATTACAGGATGGCTTGAGTAAGCCAGCCGTAAAAGCAGTTACTGTGTCGGTGATCAGGACTTCTGTGTCACCACGTCGTAACACGATGCTCTCGACGAATAATTTCGCTACTTCGACGGCAGTATCTTTGGGTAGGGCTTTCGCTTCGGCGCAGCGGGTAACGTAGTTAGTAGCCACGACTAATCCACTAATTTTCGCCTTCACAAGTCCATTGATATCTGCTAGAATGGTCGCTAAGGTTGCTGGATCGGTTGTAGGAACCTCGCTGGCCTTTTATTGCGATAGCAATTATATGGACACTCCAAAGCGGATTTCTGCCTTCGGCGTCGCCGTCACCGTTACCGTCGCCGTCGCCGTGAGGTTCCGTATGACGTCAATGGCAATGAAAGCGTCGCCGCGCGCCGTATGCTGTATGTGGGAGTGAAAGGGCGCGAGGGACGCGTGCTTGCACGGGAAGCGAACTCACGGCGGAGAGCAAACGCGCGTTCCGCGCCGTGCTCCATGAAGGGCTGCAGAATTAAGTTTCTCTTTCCTCCTTTACAATCATATATATATATATATATATATATATATATATATGTTGTTACAAGCGTCAAAGTGTTGTGTCATTTGGGTACATGTCATACGCTGTAGTGGGACGCAGATAAGAGGTGTGTAAGAAAAGGACGTTTTTGCCAAGGGATCACGGAACCTAGGTTGGCACTCAAGGCAGTCGGTTACGTCGTGTCCCAATAAACCCTCTCTTAACAGAATAACCCGTAACAGAGTGGTGGAGGTGCTGGGTACACGATGTCGACGTACTACGGAGTCCCAAGCGCTTGAATTTCGCCGGAGCCGCCGCCTTGCCGGTCTCTCACCGACAACAGTCATCATGCCACAGCACGGAGGACCAGACCCAGCACCAGTTGCAACCGCGCAAGGGTCAACGGCAGCTGCACCCGCACAACATTACATGGAGCCACGCTGGTTCGCGGGAAAAGCGGGAGAAGACGTGGACGAGTGACTTACGCACTACAATCGGGTGAGCCAATATAACAACTGGAACTCGGTCACCAAGCTTGACAACGTCGTCCTATTTATGAGAGAAACCACACTGATGTGTTTCGAGAATCACGAACAGCCTTTAACAACATGGAAACGGTTTGTTGAGGAAATAGTAAAATGTTTTGGCGACTCTGGTGCAAAAAAGAAACGTGCGAAGCGAACGCTTGCCCAAAGAGCTCAAAGTCAGGGAGAGACATGCACTACTTATATAGAAGAGGTGCTCAAGCTGTGCAAGATCGTAAATCCGCGGATGTCTGAAGAAGACCTAGTCGGACATCTTTTGAAAGGTATCGCGGAAGTCGTCTACAATTTCCTGATATGTAGAGAAGACCTCACCTCCGTCTCAGATGTCTTGCGTCACTGCCGCACATTTGAGACGTTTAGGACCCGTCGTATCGCACCCAAATTTGGACGACTGGTAAACATGACCACTGTCGCCAGCGTCGATACGAGCCCGTCCACCGACCTTGCCTCTATTATCCGGAAAATAGTACGCGAAGAACTGCGGCGACACAATGGATTATAGTACAACAAAGTTCAACCGCCGGCTACGTACCCAGTATCACACTCAGCGCCCACAGCACCATGCGCTACTATTCCACCGTCTGTGTGTGTCACGGACGTCGAGGTGGCTAGAACTACGTGGGCACATCCGGAGACGTGTTCGTCCGAACAGCGATGTGGGCAACGCTTTCAACCCAACCGTGGTGCACAGTGGCGTGCGGCTCCTGCTCAGCGTACTGACATGATGTACCCAGTTCGACGACCTCTGCCGGCTGAGCGCTTTGAGCGACATTTCGTCAATCGCCCTCCTCCCTTGTCCTACAACGGTGGTGTCGAGGGCCACATTGCCAGGTACTGTAACGCGGCCCCACCACGCCGCAAGCCGCCAAGGTACGACCGATCAATACCTGGCCAGCAACGCGTTGGCCGTGCGTACACCTATTCAAGCCGTATGTCCAACGAGACCCTGGAAACACTGCGAAACCGTTCCCCTGCCTACGATCGGAGCTTGACACCACCGCCTGCTCCTCACGTGCACCGGCCACCGTCTCCCCGGCGCCGCTACCCGTCGCCCTCGCCGGAAAACTAGACAGCGCGGCCGTTGGAGGTGAGGCCGCTGGACAGTCTTCGATTTTGACAGAAATACCTCCACGAATTTACATGTTAAAAATAAGGTGTGTGTGCGTGTAGACGGCGTCTCAACAATGGCCTTAGTGGACACAGGAGCGACCGTTTCAGTAATAAGTCTCGCATTCTCTCGCAGTGCTGTTTTCATGGGACCGTGCCGATATGTTTCGTGGAGTGAGTGGAGAACTATTATACCCTGTAGGTCTGTGCAGTGTGAAAGTTAGCTTGGGCAGTGAAACATATAACGCGGAGTTCGTAGTTTTATCTCATGCTACGCATGACGTAATTCTGGGCCTCGATTTTCTGAAGCTGTGTGGTGCCAACGTTTGTTGCCGAACGGGTGAAATAACTGTAGAATCGAGTCTTCCGGACTTATTTGTAGATCACCCGCCATGTTACGAGAGTGAAAGTGCCCTTTGTGTGTCTATAGATACCGTCGTACCGCCGTTATCCGCCAATTGTGTCCCAGTCGCCTGTTCTTCTGCAACCGACAGAACATTTGATGCTACCGTAGAGCCTCTTCCCCTTAGTTGCATTAAGAAGAATGTTCTGGTCCCCTATTGCACGCTGTCGGTTATTGACGGGCGTACTGTCTTATGGACGATAAATTGCACCAATGAACCCACAGTACTACCAGAGGGTCTGAAACTTGCAGCTATTCGTGAACATCAAGTGTTGGCGCTCGCCATCCTTGCAGAAGGCCGCGTTGCCACGAAGGAGTCCCATTCAACTGCATGCGCGCCGGACACTTCCATAATGGCTATGGTAAACAAATCGCTCAGTACAAACCAACGTCAGGAGCTCGCGAATATTCTACGAAAGCACTTCGCAGTGTTCGACTTTTCCCAGCAAGAGGCTCCACCATCCTTTCCCCCTTCTCGTGTCCATCACCGCATAGACACAGGATCTCACCAGCCTCTGCGACAAAAGCCATACCAGGTGTCCCCTTCGGAGCGCAAGGTGATCAATGAACAAGTCCGTGACATGCTAAAGAAAAACGTTATCCAAGAGTCGAGTAGTCCGTGGGCAGCCCCAGTAATTCTAGTCAGAAAGAAAGATGGCACATGGCGATTTTGCGTTGATTACCGCAGCCTCAACGCCGTTATCAAGACGTATACCCTTTGCCACGGATTGATGATGCTATAGATTGCCTTTCTTCGGCCTCATACTTTTCGAGCGTAGACTTGCGGCCCGGATACTGTCAGATTCCGATGCACCAGGCAGACAAGGAAAAAACGGCATTCGTTACGCCAGACGGCCTCTTCGAATTTAATGTGATGCCGTTCGGGCTGTGTAACGCGCCCGCAACTTTTGAGCGATTCATGGACAACATTCTGCGTTGTTTGAAGTGGGAAGTCTGCATGTGTTATTTGGATGATGTCGTGATTTTCGGACGCACGTTTTGTGAACACAACACATGGCTCAATCTTGTGCTAGAGTGCCTAGGCAAAGCACGCTTGGTATTAAACTCCAAAAAGTGTCGCTTTGGCGAACGCCAAACGCTGGTTCTAGGCCACCTAGTGGACAAAGAAGGCATAAGACCTGATCCAGGGCAAACGGCTGCGGTCGAAGCCTTTCCACAACCTCGCTCAGTAAGAGAGCTGCGAAGCTTCTTGGGCCTTTTTGCTCATTCTTCTGTCGGTTTATTCCCGGATTTGCTCACATCGTGCATCCATTGACGTGTCTGCTTCAGAAAGGCATTCAATTTGACGGGACCCCAGAATGTCCGTCTGCTTTTCGTGAGCTGAAGTTCCGTTTGACGTCCCATCCCGTTCTCAAACACTTCGACCCTGCGGCTTCAACAGAACTGCACACGGATGCCAGCGGTATTGGTGTCGGCGCTGTTTTTATTCAACGCTTCGACACCAAAGAACACGTCTTAGCGTACGCGACTCGCTTTCTAAGCAAGCCCGAGCGCAATTACACCGTCACGGAAAAGGAATGTCTCGCAGTGATTTTCGCAATACAGCGCTTTCGGTCATACTTGTACGGACGCCCTTTCACCATCATCACAGACCATCACTGTTTGTGCTGGCTCGTCAATCTGCGTGATCCATCTGGTATGCTTGCACGTTAGACCCTCCGTCTGCAGGAGTACGACTTCACCGTTTCCTATAAAAGCGGTCGACGGCACGCCGATGCAGACTGCCTTTCGCGGCTACCGCTTCCCACAACGGACTGTGACGCGGACAACTTCGACCACTACATCGTATCCTTGGAGCCAGCATTTCCTAATATAAATACCTTTAAGACTTAGCAGCAAAACGACGACACTTTAAAGCAACAGCTGGCTGCCAAAAGAAATCAACAGCCAATCGCTTTTGCACACGTGATGAGCTTTTATATAAGAACTAATCTACCACAGGCTCACGATATCTCCTCGTGGTCCCGAAAAGTCTACGCACTTCCATCTTGCGGGCTATGCATGATGACCCAACCTCCTGTCATTTGGGAGCAGCTAGAATACTTTGCCATCTTCAAGAAAGATTTTACTGGCCTAATCTGCATCAGACGACGCGGCAGTACGAGTCTAGCTGCAACGAATGTCAACGGCGCAAGCGTTCCACGAGTACTCCTTCTGGTAGACTACACCCTGTTCCACCACCAAGGACTCCATTCGAGCAAGTCGGCGTCGAACTTCTCGGCCCGTTTCCACGATCCTCTAACGGAAATCGTTGGATCGTTGTATGCACTGACCACCTAACACGCTACTGTGAGACGGCTGCAATACCATCGGCTACTGCAGCCGACGTGCGCCTTTTCTAGCTACGATTTATCATTCTCCGACACGGGCCTCCTAAGGTCGTTATTAGCGATCGTGGGCGACAGTTTACTGCAGATGTCGTGGAAGAGATGCTTCGTCTATGTTGTTCAAGTTTTCGACACTCTACGCCGTATACCATCCCCAAACGAACGGCCTTACGGAACGCACCAACAGACCTCTCTCCAACATGTTGTCCATGTACGTCTCAACAGATCACAAGAACTGGGACAGTGTTCTACCTTTCGTTACATATGCATTTAACACCGCCCAGCACGAAACTACCGGCTACAGCCCCTTATTTCTCCTTTACGCCCGGCCGCCTCGTTATACCCTTGATACTGCCACCTGTAGGTAGTGGGTCGAGGGCAAGAGTGGGTCGAGCCCAAGAGAAGAAGAAAGACCGCGCGCTCCTTCTATGCTCGAGCCAGCTCCGTCGGTCGCGTCTACGAACTCTACGTTTATTAAACCTTCAGGACTACTTATCGAGGCTCGCGACAAACTGATGGAGGTGCTGGGTAAGCGTCTTCACGGATGTTGCAGACCCCTCCAAGGATCCGCGCTACGAATTCAGTGCCTGTCGACACTCCCGTGCATCGGGCCAGCCGCAGGATCAGGGGACTGTCTCCAGAAGTCGTCAACGCTATAGTTCCCACCACATCAACCGGTATGACCAGCGCTTCCCTTCAAACCGCCCCAACCGGTACGGGAAGCACGATGTCGAACCGCTACACCCTTGAGAGCCCACGGATCCCGAAGACGTTTCATGGAAGTGTTCGAAGACGTCGAAGACTGGATGGTCGACTTCGAGCGCGTGGCCTCCGTGAACAAATGGAACGAAACGGATAAACTCAGGCACGTCTACTTCTACCTGGAGGATGGCACGCGTACGTGGTTTCAGAACCACGAGGAGCAACTGACGTCGTGGCGCGAGTTTTGTCGGCAGCTCTTGGAGACCTACACCAGTGCTGATCGCTACGAACGAGCGGAACGAGCGATTCAGGCCCGCGTCCAGTTGCCAAACGAAACTGTGACCACGTACGTCGAATACATGAGGCGCCTCTTCCGACGAGCGGATCCAAGGATGACGGAGGAGAAGAAGTTACGTCATCTGATGCGCGGGGTCAAGGAGCAACTTTTCGCTGGCCTCGTACGCAGCCCTCCGAAGACGGTCGCGGAGTTCTTGTCCGATGCCGTGACCATGGCAAAGATGCTTCTGCATCGCTCGAACCTATATGAGCGGCAAGCGAACAGCATGTCTACTGCTGACATTTTCGCGGCCATAGGAAGCAACGGTGACTCTCTGCGAGAACTCATCCGCTCTGTAGTGCGTGAAGAGTTGCAGAAGGCCACCGTAACACCGCAACCTACGGTAAGCTCCATAGCAAGCATTATAAAGGACGAACTGCACCAGGCGCTCCGTGACACCTTGCCTCCTGCTAACGCCCGCCAGTACCTCCTGAGTACCCCCGTGCGACCTACGCGGAAGCCCTGAAGCGCCCTGCTTCCTCTCCGCCGCTGTTCGTTCGTGCTCCTCCTACGGTGTCAGTTCAGTCGGCGCAGCTGATACCATACTGCGACGCTGGGTAAACGACGCCGCCCGATGTTCATGCCGCTCCATTTGCCCACCATTCGGAGCAAGCGGTTCACTACGTCGACGACAGACGCCCGTCCCCTCGGAAGTCGGATGTTTGGCGCACACCCGATCATCGGCCTCTGTGCTTCCACTGCGGTGAAGCTGACCACCTGTACCGCCAGTGCCCATACCGGCGCCTTGGGATTCGCGGCTTTTCCGCATACTCGCTGCCGCCCCGATACGGCCAGCGACCCCGGGACGTTGAGGACTACCTCTCTCAGCAGCGCTTGCCACTGCCTGCCAGGCGGCAGTCGCGATCGCCGTCTCCGAGACGATTTTCACCTCCGCCCCAGCGGTATTCTTCCGAGCGATCGACCAGTCCCCGCCGGGAAAACTAACTGAGGCGATCTTTGGGGGCGAGGTCGCTGACGGTCGAAGCGCTGAAGACCTCCGACGGACGCAGTTACGGAAACCTACCGATCCGACATCACCTGCAGCTGAACGGGACGACCGGCTTTCGCTCGATATACCAGTGACTATTGACGGTTATGCCGTTGGTGCTTTAGTGGACACCGGCGCAGACTACACGACACTAAGCGGGAAAATAGCAACGCAGCTGAAGAAAGTGATCACGCCCTGGCATAACTCGCAGATTCGGACGGCTGGCGGCCACGTCGTTACTCCACTGGGCGCCTGCACGTCTAGAGTGGAGATTCAAGGATCTACATTCGTAGCGAGCTGCCTTGTCTTACGCGAATGCTCCCGCGACGTTATTCTTGGGGTTGAATTCCTGCAGGAGTACGGCGCGATTATCGATCTGCAAGGGCGTCGTATAACTTTCTCTGCCGAACGAGCAATCGACGTGCAAGCCGGCCAACGCAATGACGTACTTCGTGTTTTGGCAGACAATCTAACGTTTCCTCCACGAGCCAGTGTCCTCGTCGACGTCACATGCTGGGGCTTACGCGATGGCGAAGCGGTGGCCGAAAGTAACTTGGAACACCTACTGAAGCAAGGTGTTTGTGTGGCTCGAAGTGTCATACAGATTCGTGCTGGTCATTCGCAAGTGCTTGTTACCAACTTTAGCTACGAGCACCGACACCTGTTCCGCGGCACTTCGTTAGCGTTTGCAGACGCAGTAGCAAACGTTAACAACTGTTTGACGTCAGAAGTAGTGGAGACAGCAGACACGTCTCTGGGCCATCTCGACATCAATTCTGCTGTCGACCGATAGCCAGACAGCACTGCGCAAGCTCTTGCTTGAATTCAGGACCTGCTTCGCACATTCTTCCAAGGTACGCCAGACTTCCATCACTAAACACAATATCATCACGTACGAAGACGCACGCCCGATACACCAGCAGCCTTACCGCGTGTCGGCAAAAGAACGCGAAGCCATACGTACGCAAGTCTGGGAGATGCTTGACGATGGCGTCATCGAACCTTCCAACAGCCCGTGGTCGTCTCCGGTCGTTCTTGTCAAAAAGAAAGACGGAACGCTACGCTTGTGTGTAGACTACCGCAAGCTCAACAACGTGACTAAAAATGACGTGTACCCGCTGCCGCGTATCGACCAGTCGTTAGATAGACTACGGCGTGCCCACTATTTTTCTTCTCTCGATTTAAAAAGCGGGTACTGGCAAATCGAGGTAGACGAACGCGACCGCGAGAAAACAGCCTTTGTGACTCCAGATGGGCTCTATGAATTTCGAGTGCTTCCTTTTGGCTTGTGTTCAGCCCCGGCTACTTTCCAGCGAATGATGGACACTGTCCTTACTGGACTGAAGTGGCAGGCCTGTCTTGTGTACCTGGATGATGTGGTCATCTTCTCTGAAACGTTCGAGAAGCATCTTCACCGCCTAAGGAGTGTGCTAGAAGCCATCCGATCGGCAGACCTCACACTTAAGCCCGATAAGTACCACTTTGGTTACGAAGAGCTCAAGTTCCTCGGGCATGTAGTAAGTGCCAAAAAGGTCCGACCCGATCCAGACAAGCTTGCCGCTGTGGCCGCGTTTCCAGCTCCTGCCGATGAGAAGGTCATCCGGCGCTTCCTGGGTTTGTGCGCCTACTATCGCCGGTTTATTAAAAGCTTTTCGAAGATAGCGGAACCCCTGACACGCCTTACAAGGGACGATACGCCATTTGTGTGCCATAATGAGCAACAGGCGGCTTTTGCTGAATTACGACAGCGCCTGCAGTCAGCACCCGTTCTTGCACATTTTGACGATGATGCTGATACTCAGGTGCATACCGATGCCAGCAGCATTCGCCTTGGCGCAGTGCTCGTCCAGCTCCAAGATGGAGTGGAAAAAGTTATAGCGTATGCCAGCCGCTCCCTGTCCCGTTCCGAGGCGAATTATTCGACTACGGAGAAAGAGTGCCTCGCGGTCGTGTGGGCGATCATAAAGTTTCGCCCCTATCTCTATGGTCGTCCCTTCAAAGTAGTGACCGACCACCATGCCCTCTGTTGGTTGGCAAGCATGCGCGACCCTTCAGGACGACTGGCACGGTGGAGCTTGCGGCTACAGGAATTTGACATCACCATCGTTTATAAGTCTGGCCGTAAGCATGAAGACGCTGACACGCTGTCCCGCGCACCCATTAATCCTGCCAGTCAGGAAACAGAGGATGATGACGGCTTCCTGGGCGCCATTAGTTCGTCGGACTTCAGCAGACGGCAGCGTGACAACGCTGAGATTAGACCGATCATCGATCATTTAGAGGGCCGCGACACAACCATACCGCGCCATCTGTCCCGCTCGCTGACGTCCTTCTGTCTGCGAGACAACGTGCTTTATAAGGAGAATGCTCGTTCGACCAGCCGTGCGTACCTCCTGGTGGTTCCAAGGGACATGCGCGACATCCTCTTCGCTTGCCATGACGAACCAACATCTGGTCATTTAGGCTTTTCACGAACACTCGCTAGAGTAAGCGAAATGTACTATTGGCCCGGGCTTTCGGCAAGCGTCAAACAGTACGTTAAAGGCTGTCGTGAATGCCAGCGCCGCAAGGCACCATCCGTTCAACCGGCTGGCTTACTTCAGCCAATTGAAGCACCTCACACGCCTTTCGACCAAGTCGGCAGGGACATTCTCGGACCGTTTCCTCTTTCTGCCGACGGCAACAAATGGGTGATCGTCGCGACTGATTATTTAACACGCTATGCTGAGACGCAGGCGATCCCACGAGCCACGGCCTCAGAGGTAGCGCAGTTCTTCATGCGCCACATCGTCTTGCGTCACGGTGCTCCCTCCACTGTAATAACAGAGGGACAGCATTCACAGCGCAGCTTATGGACGAGGTTTTTGAATTGAGCAACACCAGGCATCGCAAGACGACCGCGTATCATCCGCAGACCAACGGACTTACCAAGCGACTGAATAAGACGGTCGCAGACATGCTCGCAATGTGCATCGACGTTCAACACAAAACATGGGATCGGATCTTGCCTTACGTGACCTTCGCGTATAACACCGCCGTGCAAGAGACGACGCGCTTCCCGCCCTTTCGCCTTCTCTACGGTCGTGAAGTCCAGACGATGCTGGACGCCATGCTGCCGTGTCAAGAAGCAGACCTATCGACAACTGACGCCGAAGAATTTGCAGGGCGTGCTGAGGAAGCTCGGCAGCTCGCGCGGCTGCATATCGGCCAGCAGCAGCAGGCAGACGCACGACGCTACAACATCCGCCACAGGGACGTGTCCTACAACCCCGGGGACCAAGTTTGGGTGTGGACCCCCGTGGGAGGCGACGTGTAGCTGCGGCACCAAATGCCTATTTATATAAAAACGTTGTGACGCGAGAAAGTGGTAAAGATTTCCGACGCTGCGTGTCCCGTTCTGATCTGGTCGAAAACCTCCGAGCCGCCCCCAGCGGCACCGGCAACAGTCACCAACGCCGCGCGCGTTTGATGCGAACGCGGGCAAGACGCCGACGGCGTCGACAACAGTTCTGCGTCTTGCCGGTGCTGCTGCATGTCCAAGCTGATACAGCTCATAAAACTGCTATCCTTACTCCGTATAGCTCTCTACTAATTTGCTATCGTAATTTATGCTTGGCCTGTCGGGTGAAACTGCGACACCTTTTTTTGTGGTGTCTTGCCCGGCATGTTCTGATGTAGTGGGCAACATCAGCAATCAGGCACGGCCAGTAATACTTCGCTTGTATACTCGATAGCGTGACGGAGATTCCAAGGTGTCTAGTGGTCGGACCGTCATGTAGGGCGTGCAGTAGCTCTGGACGCAGTGCTCGAATAACGACAAGAAGGTATTTGGCGCGGGCACGTTAGAAGTTCTTTGCGAGTACGTCGTGTTACAGGGAAAACGAAGACAATCCTCGCCTAAATGCCCTAGGGACAACGTCTGTGTTACCTTGTAAGTACTCTACGAGCTTTTTTAGAACCGGATCTGCTCGTTGCGGTTCAGCGAAGTCTTCCGCGCTTATTGTTCCCAGGAAGGCGTCGTCATTCTCGTCGTCCTGCAGCGGCGGATAAGTGGGGGTGCGTGATAGGCAGTCGGCATCAAAGTTCTTCCGTCCCGATTTGTAGAAGACGGTGATGTCAAGTTCCTAGAGTATCATACTCCATCGTACGAGGCGTCCTGAAGGGTCCTTTATATTTCGCAGCCAACACAAGGCTGGACGATGTTAACGCGTACGAGACGGCCGCCGAAGACACCACGAAGGGAGTCATCTGAGGTATTCCCCTCCGATACGCCACAGCAAATCAACGCCAATATCTTCAATACCGGCAACCCTCTCGCACTAGCCGCAAAACGCATTGGAATGACAACCACCTTGGTCATCGCCTTCAGCGGCCCCGACATGCCATATCTGGTCTGTTACGGAGCCACCTTAATCCAATGCTCATTATACCGCAATAAATAGAAATTTGCTACCAATGTGGCCACCTCGGACACCGCATGGATGTCTGCCCTTTTCCCAATAACACGATCTGCCGAGGTTGCGGAGTCCGCAAACCACCTCCCGATCACACGTGTAACCTCAAATCCTCGTTGTGCAGCGGCCCACATCTTACGGCGGACAAATAGTGTACGGCTCGCTACAAGACACCGTACGTTATTCGCAAACGCATCGCGGAACGCCGAGCTGCAATGCAAGCCACCCTTCAAGAAAGCGACTTCCCGCCCATGAACTCCAAGCCCTGCTCCAGATCCCACTCTCGATCACGCTCGAGGCATAATTGTTCCCGGACCCCTTCACGTTTGAGACAGCGCCGTTCCCGATCCAGGTGTGCCTTCACTCCACCCGCGAAGTCTCCTACTGACAAGGTGAGCTTCGCAGAAGCCCTCACGGGCGCCTCGCGAGAGGGTCGCAACACACCTTCCCCCCAGCCCACTAACACCAATGATAACACAGAAATAACTCACCTCAAAAAAAAAAAGAAAACGCCATTATGCGCGACCTAATTCACAAGCTCTTCCAAGAGGTTCGCGACATAAAACAATCAAAAACACCCGCACCTACACCACCCGCCGAAGCGTCCGCGTCCTCTACCCACAACGCTCCACTGACACCGGCCCCCAATAAGCGGGCCCTCCAAGAGGGAGCCGAGGGCCATGTGCGCTCAGAGGTTAAGGACATGCTACTCTCACTTCAAAGCACGATGGAAACTGAGTTTCCATCGTGCTTTGACGTGGGCCAGGAAAACACGCCCTTCTGGCCCTGGCACAGCACGTGACAAACATTGAAACCCACCTACAAACTTTCCCCATGCCCGCTCCCCCTGGCCACGAAACCCCGACACTGCCCTTGATGACATTCCCCTATCACCATCATGCCCCACACTAACAACGATACACTTATCTGGCAGTGGAACGGCTGAGGCTGTCTCCGCAAACAACCAGTCATCCGTCAGATCCTATACGTACCCTCACCCAGCAACCGGATGTCATCATGATTCAAGAAACCCATATCAATTCGGTCACTCTCCCAGGTTACCAAGCTTTCATCCCATCACACGCTTCTCGCCGCCTCTGCACCTTCGTCCACAAGAGACTCACCGCCATTGAACACAATCTCCTCGTCCGAAACATCGAACACCTTCTCGTTGAACTTATACCCACCAGGAAACGCAAGGAAATTATTTTTCTCCTTAACGTGTACAGTCATCCCTCTGCCAAAGTTCGAAGCCGCTTTCTTACCCTCTTCAAGAAATACCTTCACGTAGCTGGCACCAACCCCCTCGTTATCGGGGGAGACTTCAACCTCCGCCACACGGGTTGAGGATATGGCTACTCTACTATGGCTGCTCAAAACCTCTGGCAAGACTCCCAGGACCTTGGCCTCACTTTCATTACAGACCCCACGTTCCCCACATGCCTCGGTAACTCCACTTCGCGCGACACGACCCCCGACCTGACATTTACCAAGAACGTTACCAACGGCCAATGGAGCAACACACTACATGATCTCGGATAGCTGCAGTCACCGCCAAACCCCGTGAGTTCACCTGGGTTGACTGGGATGCATTTCGCAAGCATCGATCTGCTGACCAGCACGCGGAACGCATAGCGGATATTGATGCATGCACCCGAAATCTCCAATCCGATACCAAGGCAGCCACGCACACCGTTACCACCGATGCCCCCGTCGAGCGCACGGACAGCAGACTGGCCCATCTCCTCGTGGCTAAAACATCGATCCTATCGCGCTGGAAATGGCGACGTACCAACAGGCGCCCCCGCCCTAAAATAGCCCTCCTCAACAAGGAAATCGAAGGCCATTGCCTCACCCTCAGCCGTCAACAGTGGCCGAAACTGTGCAATACTGCTGACGGACAGATCCACTGTCTCTCTTCTTGAAAGCTTCTTAAACACCTTCTCGATAGACAAACCACCCGCTCTTCCCAATATCGCCTCACTAAACTTCTCTATACAGATAAGAAGAAACAGGGCTGCGCCCAAGTCTTACACTGCCTCAATAACAAGTATCTTCCCGTGGGCCTGGTGCAACCTCACGGCTCCTACGCCGGGGCCCCCATCCCCCCACTGGACGAAGACTTTAGTGTCGCTGAGATCCAAGGCGCCCTGCACAAATTAAACAGCCGCTCTGCCCCTGGCCCCCATGGGGTCACTAACAAAGCCCTCCGTAACCTGGATGACGCCTTCGTCACCCACCTCACAGATTATATCAATGACTGCTGGCGTAATGGTCCCATTCTCCCGTCCTGGAAAACAGCAAAGGTCATCCTTATTCCCAAACCTGGCAAACCCTCTAGCCTCGATCACCTTCGCCCCATCTAACTAACCTCATGTGTGGGAAAGGTTATGGAGCATGCCTTCCTCACTCGCATTAATACCCATCTGGAAGACACTGCAGCGTTTCGGTCATTGGCTTCCGGGCCCACCTGTCGACCCAAGACGCCATGCTACAGCTTAAGCACCATATACTAGAAGGTAGAACACGTACTACGAATGCTATACTCGGCCTCGACCTCGAAAAAGCCTTTGACAGCATAATCCATTCCAACATTTGTCCGCATCTCACAACTTAACCTCGGTGCGCGCACTTATAATTACGTCGGAGAATTTCTCTATAATAGCACGGCCTTCCTCTCGGTGGGGGATCTCCGCTCCGACGCCCAGACTCTGGGCAGCGCGGGAACGCCCTAGTGCTCCGTTATCTCCCCAATGCTCTTTAATCTCGTCATGATCGATCTTGTAAAGGAGTTGCAACAAGTGTACAGTGTCACCCACACCCTCTATGCTGATGATATAACCATCTGGGCCCACCAAGGCAATGTAGGCCAAATAGAAACGGCACTGCAATCCGCCACTGAAACAGTCGAGACATATCTCCAAGGCACGGCGCTTCGCTTCTCCCCTGCGAAGCCGGAACTCCTACTCTACTAATAATAATAGAGGCGAACGGAGCGAATGGCATTGCCCTAGAGAAAATCAAGGTCAATGCATCCAACACCATCACACTTTTGAAGCGGGTCTCCAATCGCCGTGAGAGTATGGAAGAGGAGACTTTCCTGCGAGAACTCCAATCATTCGTAATTTGCCACGTCGCCTACGTTGCTGCGTATTTAAACTGGTACAAGGCTGAACAAACCGAACTCAACATCCTCCTACGCGGTGTCTATAAACAAGCCCTCGGCCTCCCCAGTTACACCAGCACTGACCTCCTCCTTCAACCAGGCGTCCATAACACACTGGACGAGCTCATCGATGCCCAACGCCCATCTCAGCTGGAGAGACTCACTCTCACAGTGACGGTCCGCCACATCCTCACCTCGCTTAGTATCACCTACCACCATCAACACGGCGATAAACACCAGATCCCCTCCACCATACGAGCGTGGATTCACGCCGACCCTATCCCGAGAAACATGCACCGCGAATACAACCGCGCACGACGCACAGCGCGTGCCATGACTCTCACCAAAGCCCTTGCTCGCCAGGACGGTGTGAGTTTCGTCAACGCCGCCGAATATCCTCACGGTACCCGCTTTACAGCCGTCACCACGCGTGAAGGCCCTCACCACCATGCTATCAGCCTAGTAACCTGATACGCTGAGGAACATGAAGAAGTGGCCATCGCGCTAGCCACCCCAGACCCAACATGTCATACCGTCGTTTCTGACTCCCGCTCCGCCGTTATCAACTACATCAACGGCCGCATCCCACACCAAGCCTTGCGCATCTTGCAACAAGCACCCCGCTCAACCGACCATCAGGTTACACTGGTCTGCAGTGGCGCACCGACGGAGGGGGATTCAGGGGTTGTAACCCCCCCCCCCCGCTCCCCTGAGGACGACTTTCCTTTCCTAACCCCTTTTCTTTCCTTACGCATTTGAGTGCTGCAAAAAAGATGTAAGACGCGCAATCGTCTGCACACTCGCAAAAAGCGCATTTTCTGACCATTTCCCGTGAAGAAATCAAAATTAGTGCTGTTTAGATGGTATTGGCAAACTGTCAACCCCCCCCCCCCCCCTGGCAGAGATCCTGGGTGCGCTATTGCTGGTCTGGTTCCCAGCTCATGTAGGCACCGTCCACCCGCACCTCCCCAACCTCAATGAGGTTACCCACTCCCTAGCGCGAGGGATCGTTAACCGCGTGGGTGCCGGGGAGGCAACCCCACCGTTAGGGATCGCCTGACACGCTACAATTATCTAGTGAAATAATTCTACTTAGAGCGTAGAACTTTCCCTGGCCCACACAAACTATCCCGAGCGCAGGCTATAACTTTCCGCCTGCTACAAACCAATACCTACCCCTTCTTACACCGTTACAACAAGATCTACCCGGACATTTCCCCCAATCCCACGTGTCACATTTGCAAGACACAGCCAGCCACACTTCCACACATGCTTTCGGACTGTACACAACAATACCCCGACACTAACCCCACGACCCTCTCATCGATATAGCAAACTGTCCCGCGTAGTTACAACCTCGACGACCAACTCTGGCAGAAACCAGCAAGTCTGTGAGTCGGCGAAGAGGCAACACCTCGATGTCCCCACGTGGGAGGGCTAGGCTCAGCAACCACCTCTTGCTGGTTTCAATAAAGTTTGTTCAGTCAGTCAACCCAAGACATGGTGGCCGCTTACGACTTTGAAGAGCCTGCCAATAGGTAAGAGCGGAATTTCGTGGTAGCCGAAATGATTACTAGCCATTCTTTTTGCGTCGTCGAATAATTGGATTCTGCTTTCGACAGGGCCGGCTAGCGTAAGCAATGACCCTTTCAAATCTGTCTTTCCTTTGGGATTGGATGGCGCCGAGGCCTAGGCTACTTGCATCGGTGTGCATATCAGTGTCGGCGTCTTCATCGAAGTGGGCGTGTATTGGTGGTGACTGCGGGCGTCGTTTAAGCTCTTCAAATGCTTCGATTTGTAGCGTTCCCCACTTCAACTCGACGTCAGATTTTGTGAAATATGTCAATGGGTGAAAAGTCTGCCTGAAAAGTCTGCGACGAAGTGCCTGTCGTAAGTAAACTGGCCAAGGAAAATGCGCACTCCTTTGCTGTCGGCGGGCTGTGGAAAGTCAGCAATGGCAGATGTGTTTTGCCGATCAAGATGGGCTCCATATTTGCTCAAGATGTGGGCCAGGAACAGCAGTTCATCGTAGGAAGAGGGGCACTTTTCCGGCTTCAGAATGAGCCCTGATGACTTCGTGGCCTCTAGTACTGTCCCAAGCCGCCTAAGCTTATCCTCAAAATTCCCGGCGAAGACAACGACGTCATCCAAATAAGCGAGACAAGTCTGCTACTTCAACCCTGCTAATACAGTGTCCACCACACGCTGGAACATTGTAGGTGCCGAGAACAGTCCCAATGGCTTGACCAGACTCGTAGAGGCCGTCCAGTGTTATGAAGGCGGTCTTCTCGCGATCTCTCTCGTCGACTTCACTTTGCCAGTAGCCAGTCTTGAGATTCATCGACGAGAAATATTTCGCGTTGCAAAGCCGATCCAATGCGTAGTCTATCCGTGGGAGGGGGTATACGTCCTTCTTCGTGATCTCGTTCAGTTGGCGATAATCGACGCAGAAACGTAAGGTTCCGTCCTTTTTCTTCACCAAGACTACAGGAGATGCCCACGGGCTTTGCTATGGCTGGATGATGTGGTCGTGCAGCATTTCATCGGCTTGTTAATGGGAAAGCATTATATGTTCCATGATACAGAAATGACGGCGTTGTTTTCCGCAACGAATGGTACTAAAACATTTCCGCCTCCATTTCACCCTGTGAAAGTGGGTGTACAGCGAAGCTGTTGCCGACGTTACACAAGCGCGCTACCACCGCAAGGCGTCGCACGATCGAGATCAATGCAGCATCCACGACCTCGTTCGCGCCCTTTACTTCGAAGCAGCGGTGCACGTTCGTGGCGTCCATACGCCTGCGTGTGACCCGCGTTCATGAAGTGAGCGTCAGTGTAATTTCATTTCGATAGCAATTATATGGACACTTCAACCGGATTTCTGCCGTCGGCGTCGGCGTCGCCGTCGCTGTGAGGTTCCCTATAGATAAAATCTTCGCCGCGCGCCGTATGCCCGAGCGGAAGCGTGCGGGGACGCGTGCTATCACGGAGAGCGAACGCACTCAATCTCCCACGCGCAAGCAAGGAAGCGGGAAGCTAGCGCCGGAGGGAGCGGGGGGGGGGGGGGGGCGCACTTCTACTCTGCCAACAACCGCGCTCGTCGCTCGCTCGCACCGTCGCTGATCTCCACACGGCTCTGACCTTTATGCGCCGTGCATTCGCCGCTCAGTTTCCGTTGAAGCGATAGACCGCACGTACCTTCGCCCGCTGCGGCGTATATGCGCTTGCTGCCAGCGTTTTCACAGTCGTTGTCTGCAGTCATTCAGTGTGATCTATTCATGCTTGTTTGTGCGCGCTCACACCACGCTTGTTCATTCAGTTAGTAATAGTCGGGCCACATTTTCCAACGCACGCTACACATGCAATGCTGCCCAGATCGGCAGTGCAGCACTACAGGTGTGTCCCTTCGCACGCGCTGCCCACGGTAAGCGCTTCTCATCAACACCACCGTTTCACACGCGCCTTCTCGTGGTCATCGAGTCTCTCTTCATGTCGGTCTACTTACGCCGCAGCACACCTGCTTACTTAATCAGCTCATGTTTACTACAATTCATATTGCTACCAAAGCCGCTCACCTTACTTCGTATGACATTGCTGTGTTGGTATCGCATTGATTGCTTCGCCCTTAGGGCGAAACATTTTTTGACATTTTTTTACCACTCTTTGTCCGGGTGTCTATTAAGGTCGCAGCACACTCTGCTTGACCGATGCAACGGACAGAGCGTCCATTCAAGCTTCTCCGCAGTAATAGCAGAGCAGCGGGGGTCTCGAGCGTGCCATCTGTCTTCGTTGGGTAGCGGCGCTGGGCGACCGGCGGGCGAGCTGACGGCTACGACGGCGGCGGACGACGGAACTGCGGCGTTACCGGGCCCTGGTGCGGGGGCGAAGGATGAATGTGATGGTGGTGTATGGCAGCGTAGCTCATAGCTTCCGGCTGAGGCCGCGGCAATTCAGGCCCTCCAAGTAACTGCTGGATCTCCTCTCGGACGATGTCCGCAATGGAGGCTATATACTTGAGGCTGAGTGGAAGGAATCATCCTGCGCAGTCCTACACTGAAGGCACGCAAGAATACGCAAGTAGCCCGAACAACGAAGCTACATCCCCCCCCCCAAAAAAAAAAAAAAAACTGATGGATGGATGGCCGAACAGATGAACGCTCACTTGCGCAGCCGGCCTCTCTCGCTTCGGTGGCGTCTGGCGAGCCGTTGGCCTGTTGCTATGTAACGCAAGAAAAGTAAGTAGCAAAGTATAACTTTTTAGCTTCAGCGGGAAAGAATAAAAAGAAACACAATAATGTATTTTAACTTAATTTCACATTTTTTTTTTATGATCGCGGCAGCTAACCGACGGCATTAATACTAGCGGGACGTGTTGCGAGTTTTCGCCGAGAGTCCTGTCTTGTTTAATTTCTTTCTTTTTCCAAAGTAATCGCTGGAGCCCGCGTGTTCTCCAGAAAGTACTACACAATACCCGTCGCGTACACCTTGAGATTACAGAAGGTTCGTTGATAACCCAGGCAGCACATCACATGGGGCCAACTAGGGCCAATGATGGTTTTCAGCCGGCACTGGCTGGGCCGCGAAGGCCCGCCGTTGCCTCCGTAATGCCAGTGCTGGCAAAGCCACTGTAACAGACATCCAGCGATGGCCCTGCTTTGCCGGTGAATGCCCGTTAATGGCTAGGCTGGGCGTCGCAACTGGCTATCCCGGGCCTGCTTTGCCGTAAGAATGCCGTCATTGGCTGTACATCTCTAAACATTGGTTAAGAACGTCAATTCGAAGCTATAGGCATAGCCACATTGTTTAGCAGTTCTGATAGACCCGTAAATATCGGCCTGTCAAACAGAACGGCATTTCAATATTTCCTTTCACGCAGCATTCGCTGGCCATTCCCGATTATATATGTTTACAGCATGCAATTTTTATTTGAATTTTTCACCACGCACGCCAACTGCAACGATATCACTCTGGTATTTTTTTTGTTTCTTACTAAGTTATTATGTAAGTTCTGAATATTTTTTTCGTTTTATTACAAAGGCTGTTAACTTTCGCGTAATTGTATTTATTGTGTTGAATCATTCGATCGGACATTGTTAACAAGTGGCACAAGGGCACTCCATTATAATGCGTCAACGTGGGAGCGGCCCGCTTCGGGCTAGGAATCTAGCGCGACCCAATGGACCAAAATAAAGTTTTTCCATCCATCCATCCAATGCGCGCATGCCGTGTGCATTCTCGATAGGCGCAATAACAAATTCAAGGGGGTATATAATTAAAAAGCATGTGCGCTTACATGTGCGTCGTTTAAGTAGTGTTGCAGGTAGTGAATTGCAAAATACTGCATAACTTTATGGTGCAATCATCTGTACCGCTTGCCAGTAATGCCGTCGCTAGCTCATTTTCTGTAGCGGCTGTAAATTTTATTGCCAGTAAAATACAAGGCATTTTAGATGACTGCTCGCTATATTATTTTTCTGCATAGAGAGCATATCGAACTGTGCAGTAGTGTCTCCTGTGGCCAGCTTCATTATAATCTTAGGTGCCTTTCCCGGAAAACTCTGTCTTGCGTGTTTTTTTTTTGTTTTTGTTTTTTGTTTTTTTTTGTTTTTTTTATGCCAGATGACTTTTTTCAGACCAACTGGCACAGTAGGCGTAAATTCCTCTCCGCAGAAAGAACCGGGGACAAAAAGAAATTGCGCCATGTTGAAAAAGAGGTTTCTGCTGGGCTATTGGTGCATATTTCTAAAAAAAAACAGCCAATAGAAGAGACAAGAATGTGAGACAAGCCCAACGCTAATTTACAATGAAATGCTTATTTTGCACGACGCCAAATATATCTACACTGAAAAGAAAAGGGAAGGCCGAGAACAGAGACAACGCCACAAGAGATATACGGGGGTGGGAGGGGGGGAGTGAAGAGAAAAGGTTTGGTCAGACGACCAAGACGACTACACAAGGCGCTCTCCGTTGGAAGAGAACAGAAAATAAAGAAAAATAAAAAAAAAGAACAGGAATGTTCGTGGCCCGCCGCGCCATTCCGAACCTTGACGGATGGCTGAAAGAGTTAAGTTACCGACCTAGGACTGAGAACGAAGAACGAGGCTAAGATTAAGGAGAATACAGGAATATAGAATGTAAAAAAAGAAGAATGCTACTGGATAATAATGTAAGCTACTGAATAAAATTAATTTCTGATTAAAAAGTGGAACTAGCATAAAGAAAAAAACTACTAAAATATATATAAATATATATACATTTTTCAAGTAGGTGAACTCTTTTTGTGAGAGCAACACAGATTTGAATAAATTTTTTGCTGCCGTTTGCATCTTATATGAGCTAATAAATAAATCTATCGTTGTTTTGACTTTGCAAGGAGGCATACATAAGCTTCCTAATTCCTTATTAAATTCAGGCTCCCACTTGCACCCTCAACGACACACCTCTGGTAACTTCTCCCTCTTGTAGATAAATATCTCGGTATACACATCACACACAACATTTTTGGAATGTGTATATTGAGTTTTCAATTTACCAATGCCAACCACATGTTTGGTTTCTCGCTCCAAAATTTTCTTCATGGGAAGCTTTTATTTTATAAATCTATGGTGGGGTCTCAGATCTTCGAGTACACCAGTTCTGTCTCGCAACTCTCGAAAGTGCCCAAAACCTTGCCGTCCTTGTTTTGTTACATACAATTACTCACGTGTAGCCAATGCGGCTTCTACAAAATCATCGCTTGGTTTACCTTGTCGCCGTATGCGATCTCGCTTGTGTTTGTTTATTACGATTTATTTTATTACTCCCGCTGCTTAAAAGACATATTTTTCAACCTCCCACCTACGTTTCTTCTCGCAGCGGCCACGTTTGAAGCTTTCTTGTTTATGAAAAGAAGAAAAAAAAAACTACCCGCTTTTTTTATGTAAAGCCTTCGGGCTTTGACACTATACTAACATAATTAATTAAATTAATATGGCGAACTTGAACGAGATTCTTGTACTCGCTATTTGGGCTTCACTGATATGTTATGCGCCGCGTAATGTATTGTCGCGATGTTTCTTAGATACGGCTGCCGCTCCTATGTGTCTATTCATTTTTTTTTCGAAGGGGGAGGTTGTGTTATTTAACTAGAAGCAAGAAATCCATGGGGGCATGTTAGCAAGTGATGCTGTGCGCCGGACTACCCCTTTGCGCACACGTTGTCTTGCTCTACCGTTCTCCTGGGATAAGCAGTGGCAAAAGAATAACAATGAACACATTCATTGATCACTTTGAGTTGTTTTACAGGTTCATTTGTCATGTTTTACATTTCAGCTATAATATATTTTAAAATCAGCACAAGTGCTACGGATCCTTCAGCCGCAGCAGCTTTTGTAAAAATAAAAATAAATAAATAAATAAAAGAATAAAAAAAACGTCCGCTTGTCGTTCTTCACTACTATCAGGCGAAGTGACGTCAAAGCCCCAAGAATGCGTTTCACTCTCACCACGTTTTCCCTGCGTTCCCTCGCTTTGCAGTGTCGAAGGTATGCACGGTCTATAATGCGCACAGCCGAGCCTGCGTTGCTAATCAGAACCGGATGGGCGCACAAAGAAGCGTGAATAATTGTCAAATATGTTGCTCCCTGCGGGGACGTCGCCCGCTTCCAAAGAAACGTGGTGACTCTCGGAGGACGAGGGACCCGTACACATTCTGCTTCTGCCTGTGAGCTGTCGTAGCCCATATTTCTTTCACCATGTTTTGCTTGCGAAGCATGCATCAACTTGTCCAGCAACGTGTTCAGTACCAGCGGCTTGACCTTCGCCACTACAAGCTTGGTTCCACATTGCTATTGGGTGAAACATGAACAACTAGCCAAACGTTGGAAAACTGCATTTACTGCGAAATAAGCTCAATTATCGCAAGGTAAGTACAATTGTCTTATTTTTATTCTCAAGTATAGTGCTTCAACTAAGTGCATTGCCTAATACGTGTATTTTCTTTTTTTACAGAGATAATGTACGGCCACTTCTTACTATGTACGTAGACGGTGCTGCACCGCTTCAGCGTCAGCTGAAACGCACTGTCTGTTTGAAAACACGCAGCACGGCACATTTCGGCTAGTACACTCAAGAAGACCAAAGTTGGATTGTCGTAATTCCTTACTCAGGAAGTACATTCTGCGAGCTGACTGGTGTTCAGAACTTCCTGCAAGAGTATAATCTGTTGTATTGCAGCTTGCTTAGGTGTTTATCATGAAACAAAGCACCCTTTCTTTGCTACCTCTGTTCTAAAAGCTTACGCATTGCCAAAGACTAAGTACAGCTACCCACAAGCACTTACGAGAAGTCTCGCGATGAAGGCATAATTCATCAAAATTGCCTAGTTAGAACAAAAATCGCATGTTTAGATGCAGCGGAATTTCCTACCAAATTTTTTCGTATTTCTGTTTCTTTTTTTCAGCTTCAATAATTTGTTTGAATGGAGAAATCATATCTGTGGGAGATTGCCTTCACTATATTGAACGCCATCATGGACCATGCAGTTCAACTGCCGTACAGCATGGATGGAAATAAAAGCAAGAGACTGTTTAACACGCGGCTATGCAGAGTGGGAACAGGTGATACGCATTTAATTTCTCAGTTTTGTACCTTTTGCTTATATTATGCAATGCTGACAGTGTTCTGATAATAAAAGTATATGTATTGTATGCAGATGGTGCCTGAGAGACGCAGACATCGACATCAACCAAGCGCAAGACTTCATAAGAATAAGGCTGCCAGACGCCGTCGACTATTGCAGAAGGCGGCGTTACGCCGAAGCGGCTCAACCCCCCGTAGCGTCATAAACAAAGCTTTCGTATGTGGCCCACAGGATTGGAGATACGAGCGACAATCTGTATCAACCTATTTTAAGACCAATAAATAAATTGTGTATATTATTTGGTGATTTTATAGTAGATTATGGCATGTTGCATCGAGCTATCGTGCAATATTTGCGTAATTTAAAATTGTAGGAAATAACGGCATCGCCCACATACATCACAATCTGCCAATAGGGCCATGCCAGTGGATAATGCGGGACAATAAATTAACTAAGAGCCGGCTATTGACCAATACCGGCGCTGCCAGTAGGCAAGGTGGGACACTAGAATGGCAATGAACGGCAGAGCCGGCTATCTGCCTGTATTGGCGCTGCCACACAATGGCCGAAATAGGCCCTTTAGTGGCATGGCCGCGCTGGGCCATTCTTGACGCGGGTAGCGCTGCCGGTTTCGGGCCTATATTTGTGCCGGTGTTTGCCGGGATATTGCCGTGCTTGGGCCAGCCTGGTTGTGCTGCCTGGGAACACACAACGGATGGAACCATCGATCACATTCGAGAAACGTCCAGTACATACAGGCGCGTCCTGCGCTTAGCGACAACGTTTAACATTTGTGAACCGGTGAAAAGCGGTCACCCGAGAAAGATAAGCAAGTAGACGTGTCAGTAAATATTAGGTTATTATACCTGTATGTTCTTCTCAAGTGCATATAGGGTTAAAGAAATTGAATTTTCGGGCTGCTCTGGATTATTGTCGGCCTTTGTGTGATGCATTGCGCATTGGGATACATTAAAGGGACACTAAAGAGAAACTGGAAGCTGTGCTTAAATGGTAGATTATCCTTTCACGATCACAGCCATACCATTCTTACTGTAAAGAGATGTTTAATAAGCGAGAAAATAGCGAAAAACTGAAGGATAGGTGCTGACGCCCCTTCGAATTTCCCTCACTACACGTTCGTGACGTCGGAGATTACAAATGCAGGCCGGTCGCGATTGGTCGAGAGCGATTTATCGCTGTTAATAAAACGCAAAATGAAATACACCTTAAACGTACATAAACAGCATTTGCCAACTTTTTAAACCGTTTCAAGCGAGGAAGTACAAGTTTAGCACAAAATTAAATGAATAAGAAAAAATGGCATGGCGATACATGCGGCCGTGATAGTCTCGTAGTTTCGTTTTTGCTGAAGGCATCGTTGCGCGCGCCTGTTCCGCTCTACGGTGTTTGGTTGCGTGTTGCGTGGCTCGAAAAACGTTGACTTCGCGGGAAACAGCCAGAAAATGCCTCGTGTGTCTAGTGTGAGGGCTGTATAAATGGCCCAAGGCGCTTGCTCAGGGGCAGCGACAGGTTGACTTGATTGTGTCCTTTCATGTGGTGTCGCGCGGAGAGCCCCGGCTCCCCGGCGTTCGCAATGGCTGTGCTCTGCCGATGATAAAACGTCAAAAGAGCCAGAGAACCCGATGGTGTGCTCTCTGCATTTCTCGCCCTCAGATTATGTGTATAATATTGCCCTCGGAAAGTATCTAGGCGTGCCCCAGAGGCCAGTCCTTCTAGAGCAGCTGTTCGCTCAATGCGGCCTTCATCAAACCCCCTACCGGTGCCCCTGCAGCAGCAAACTGGCGGCTCGGTGAGTGCTGAATGTCATTAAATAAAGCCACGAAATAACCATACCGAGTACGTGCGCAACTTTCTACGCTTGTTCTGTCGGGAACATCGTCACCTGGCGGACAGGACGCTTCGCCTTCCGTCGACGAAAACGAAGCTCTGTTTCCGCCGGCGCGGCCGGCGGCTGACCGCCATCGCACGCGGAAACACCTACCGCTCGAGCACGGAGGATCATTTCACGCTCCGTTTCACTGAATATCGCTGAAATGCAGTCCTGCCTCCCTGGCGAGCTCTTCGTTGCAAGGTTCAGTGGCAGCAACGGTATCCATCGCGGCGAACGCAAACGCAGCAACCATGCATGCAGCCATGGTGCATCCAGCGCCTCGGTCGTTTACGCAAGCGGTGACGTATCATGGCGCATTCTGATTCCCTGAGAGCAATGAAATCTGTGACGACACTGCTTCAGCGCCAAATCTGGTGTGAGAGAAATTGAAGAAGAGATATTTGGTCTTTGTTTACGAATTTTTCCGCTAATAACTCGTATTTTTGCACCCAACAAAAACTGCATGCATTCCTGAAGGACGGTCCCTCTTTTATTCCAGCTGAACTTCCTGTTTCTCTTTAGTGTCCCTTTAACCTTTTCTTCTCTATCCGCAAATGGCGAAAGTCGCGTTCATAAAACGACTCCGCATGAGTGTTCGCTGTTTGTGCCATGGTATAAGGTGCTCACCTCATTGACCTGTATAGTTAAAATGCTCATTAGTCAACATTCTTTGAGCTGTCTAGATACGGCTATGTAACATGAAACTATAGCTTACATCTCTTCCAGAAATCTCACACTCTGCCATGTAGAACATATCTGTTCTGTCACAGGTCATTTACTATAAAATTTTGTACAAATGAAAAAAAAAGCCCTCGTATATTCCACTGCTTCAAGCGGCTGATTTTCTATCGCAAGATAATTGTTTTCATGACAGGCCCTGTATTTGCTCTGCTTTCTTGTACATCTCCGAACGTTCCCTTGTAGTTCGTTGGATAACAATGTTCTCAACTGTTGTTCACAAGCGTCGCTACAGAGGAGAATGGAATTTGCAAACAGCAGGTAGCTGATATATTCTTGCTGTAATCCTCAACCTCTGCTATGTCCTTATGAAATTAGGAATGTATTTTTTATTGTGTAGTCAATAATGAAGAACGATTACATTACTTCTGCCGCATTATTACGCATGGTGAGGTATCTAGAGGGGAAGCCAAAAACCGCAACAGATTTTGTAATCAAATGGGTATCAAGACAAAAAGAAACTAAGGAATGAAAGAAACTACAAAAAAGGACTCTATCCCCATAGTAATTTTCACTTTCGCTTTTTAAAGGGACACTAAAGAGAAACAGGAAGTTCAGCTGGAATAAAAGAGGGACCTTCAGGAATGCATGCAGTTTTTGTTGGGTGCAAAAATATGAGTTATTAGCGGAGAAATTCGTAAACAAAGACCAAATATCTCTTCCTCAATTTCTCTCACCCAGATTTGGCACTGAAGCAGTGTCGTCACAGATTTCGTTGCTCTCTGCGAATCAGAATGCGCCATGATACGTCACCGCTTGCGTAAACAGCCGAGGCGCTGGATGCATCATGGCTGCATGCATGGTCGCTGCGTTGGCGTTCGCCGCGATGGATACCGTTGCTGCCACTGAACCTTGCAACGAAGAGCTCGCCAGGGAAGCAGGACTGCATTTCAGCCATATTCGGTGAAACGATATTCAGTGAAACGGAGCGCGAAATGATCCTCCGTGCTCGAGCGGTAGGTGTTTCCGCGTGCGATGGCGGTGAGCCGCCGGCCGCGCCGGCGGAAAACAGAGCTTCGTTTTCGTCGACGGAAGGCGAAGCGTCCGGTCCGCCAGGCGACGATGTTCCCGACAGAACAAGCGCAGAAAGTTGCGCACGTACTCGGTATGGTTATTTCGTGGCTTTATTTAATGACATTCAGCACTCACCGACCCGCCAGTTGCTGCTGCAGGGGCACCGGTAGGGGGTTTGATGAAGGCCGCATTGAGGGAACGGCTGGTCGAGAAAGGACTGGCCTCTGGGGCACGCCAAGATACTTTCCGAGGGCAGGATTATACACATAATCCGAGGGCGAGAAACGCAGAGAGCACACCGTCGGCTTTTCTGGCTCTTTTGCCGTTTTATCATCGGCAGAGCACTGAGCCATTGCGAACGCCGGGGAACCGGGGCTCACCGCGCGACACCACATGAAAGGACACAATCGAGTCAACATTGCCGCTGCCCCTGAGCAAGCGCCGTGGGTCATTTATACAGCCCTCAACAATACACACACGAGGCATTTTCTGGCTGTTTCCCGCGAAGTCAACGTTTTTCGAGCCACGCAACACGCAAAAAAACACCGTAGAGCGGAAGAGGCGCGCGCGACGATGCATTGACTAAAAACGAAACTACGAAACTATCACGACCGGATGTATCGCCATGTCATTTTTTTCTTATTTATTTAATTTTGTGCTAAACTTGTACTTCCTGGGTTGAAACTGTTTAAAAAGTTGGCAAATGCTGTTTATGTACGTTAAAGGTGTATTTCATTTCGCGTTTTATTAACAGCAATAAATCGCTCTCGACCAATCGCGAGCGGCCTGCATTTGTAATCTCCGACGTCACCAACATGTAGTGCGGAAAATTCGAAAGAGCGTCAGTACCTATCCTTCAGTTTTTCGCTATTTTCTCGCTTATTAAACATCTGTTTGCAGTAAGAATGGTATGGCTGTGATCGTGAAAGGATAATCTACCATTTAAGCTCAACTTCCGGTTTCTCTGTAGTGTTCCTTTAAAGACAAGGTCTGCTTAGCTGATATCAAGTGGGTTTGATGTGTTTATGACCGAGCTATCCTGTTACCACTTCCAGAAAAAACACAGCACTTTCGCGCTTTCAAAGCGTCGTAGTGAGTCGCAAAGGGTCTCAAAGTGTTCGTTTCAACGAGGCCAGAAGCGAGAATAAGTCGCAGAGAGTATTTCAAAATTGGGTACCGGCGTATTTAGTGCCAAATTTAGACAAAAATTATTCAGAAACCAGGATACCCATGTAAAAGTTGCACCATGGTAGATACAGACAAGTTGAGCCAATGGTGCCGCAGGGTACAGTTTGGAAATTCAAGCTAGTTCGCTTGAACTAAGCAGGGCTCGCGCCAGAGTACTGTCATGAATGGGGCTTTGGCGGCGCCCACAAGAAGCTAGAACTAGGCGCAGAGTCGGTAAAATTAATGGCGGGGGCATAATTAGCACTACTATTGTTGAAAATTAACCACATTGCACCATAGACTGCACAATCTCTGTGATCGGCCTGTCTTGCCCAAGAAGAAAGGGTCAACCAAATATAAACGATTAACGTAAGTGCGCTTAACTTACAATATGTATAAGATACGAAATGAGTGAATAATTAATGTAAAAAAGGAGATAGGATGGAGACATATAATGAGCATTTGTTGATCGAATTTTTTAAAGCACCATGTACGAGTACGTCGACCTTGTCTTCTTGAGTGTCAACACTTGGTTGACATTCTTTTTGTACTGATTACTGTTACTGATGACTGATATTTTAGTTTTTACAGGTACTAATACTGTTACTGGTTATTGATATTGTACTGCTTACTCTTTTTAATATTGGTACTGGTTATTGATATTGTACTGCTTACTCTTTTTAATATTGTTACTGATTAGTTCGTGTGTAGCAATTCTTTACCATCTTTTTTATTACGAAAGGGAATCAAAAATGAGTTGTCTTACGTTTACTTGGTGTTTCTGAACGCATAACAAAGCATGAATCATCAGCACCGACAATGGTATAATATTCAGTGAAGTCCCTGTCTATGGAGCCGTTACCTGAAAGAAAAAAATTCACGAGTATTGTATTTGCCCAAAAAGAGAGAAACTCTGTCTTTGTTAATCGTGCAAATACTGATGGCTAAACAGAGCATGCCAATACTGACAAGTTACGGTCAAGCGCCATCATTGAAAAAAAAAAAAAGCATTGGGAACTTCGGCGCAAGTGCCCACATAAATCTCGAAGCTCACTGTGTCATGTCAACTGTGAAATATGAAGAATATATTGTGAAAGTTGAGCGTGCAGAGTACATAAGTTCTTGGCGTCGTTTGAGAAACGGTATGAGTGTCTTTGAAACTCATGCTGTCGTGCTTGATTTTAAGCTAAAAAATAGGTTTATTTACCAACACGACCCGCGTAGCACCACTTACATTGTCACCATGTGAGTTCTTGCAGCCGTGATCGAACCAATATACACTGCTTACGTGTGGTCACCTAAACGTTATGACAATCCAAGTCACGCGATGAACTGAAAATTTGGGTCGCGCATTTTAATATGCAACCGAATTCTTCAGACGCCAAAGCGGGACGGCGTGGATGGATGGACGGAGGCAGGAGCCGTCGGTGAAAGCAATGAGATTCTGCAATTATTCCAAATTATGTTGGTGTGAACGGAAACTTTTTTCCAAGCTATCCAGCAAACTTGTACTTGCGTTTCTGTATTATACCATGTACTTCCAAGACCACATGCGTGACAAGCAAGATGGCATGAAGCGCTTTCGCTTGTACAGCTCGTTAGCCCACGCATCGAGAATTTTATTATAGCTGCATCGAGAAAACGTACGAGCCGGAAATGGTCGCGCATTGCAGCAGGGTGATAACATTTAGGAAAGCCAACCGTTCTCTTGCCCTCGCGTGAATGGTCAGAATCACGCATTTGTCATCAAATGTACTATTGTCAATGATAGCCTGATGGTAAGGAAATGATTCTTGTTGCAGACCAGTACAAATTCATACGTGCTGTCGCCTCACTTCCGGAAGTATTGCGCTTTTCTGACTGTCTGTCAAGTCTTTTGACTGGGGCGCCACCACAGCCGCGAAAGCGAACAAACAATTCGGCACCGAAGAACAGGTATTTGGGGATGCAACTAACGGCCCGGACGGGACAAAGCGGGATAAAATACTGGCCGATGTGCAAGTGGTGGGACAGCGTGACCATGCATGGCGGAAAAAGCAGGACGTGCCTGCCTAAATCGCGATGGCTGATCTCCCTACATTACGCGTATCAATATGCATCAACTCTAGAAAAAAAATCAGAGCCCTTCTCCAGTCCAGAAAATGGGGGTAAGCAAAGCTTGAGGCAAGCTCTTCGCTATCGTTTCGCCTGGGCTTCGGAGGCCCTCACGCTAGAATCGGACGACAAGCTTCGCTTGCCCCCATTTTCTCGATAGGGGAATGGCTGGTGAATGCGTCTCTTTGGGTGCCACGTGTGACACGGTTAATTCAAGGGAGCGTGACAGGTACCCTAGCCCATAGGGGTATGTGCCATTGAGCTTGGACCCTTTTTTCACATCGCCAGCATCGACCCACTTTGCAGTGTAACACCACCACCACCACAAACCGCCGCCGACACTTGTGAGTCTATTAGCGGCGAGAAGTTGGAGTGGCGCTCTCTACGAGTGACGTCACGGCCAGGACGGTGCTCGCTCGGCTGATGCGCGCGCTCGTTCCCTTCGTGCATGCTTGGAGTATTGGTGGCTCGAGCCGTACTTATTGAAGGATATGTCGGCTTCTTTTTACTGTCATACCTGAACGGCAGTGTCGTCTTCAAAATCGCTTGTCGTGAAAATTTGCGGCGTGGATATCGCCAGC
The DNA here is from genome assembly GCF_013339745.2 of Dermacentor silvarum. Taxonomy (NCBI): domain Eukaryota; kingdom Metazoa; phylum Arthropoda; class Arachnida; order Ixodida; family Ixodidae; genus Dermacentor; species Dermacentor silvarum. The sequence continues at coordinate 164,623,890 of NC_051158.1, read as the reverse complement.
TATGTACCATTGAAGGGGTCTACTGGTTTAGCAATGCGTATATGTATCTGTCCATAAACTTTGCGTAAAAAGAATGTCTACAATTTCAACACACGGAGTTGTGTATGATGCTCCGCAAAACACTTAAAGTTCCCTTAGTGCTTAGCTATGAGAGACATTGCATTTTACAAGGAAGAAAAATCTTGGTATTGGTATTTGATGTCAATATTCTAAATGCGTGTTAGAAGGAAACCGTACAGCGAATCTTTTATGATGATTCTTATTAATATGGTGAGTTGTTCTAGTCAAATACGGGTAATTTATTAACGCGTAAAAGGAAGAGTTAGGCACGCATTTTGCATTAAAACGTTTGCTAATACATTCACCGTTCTCTGAAACAGGCACCCAGAACATGCATTGCTCATGGCTGTTAAGACGACGGCGCGTCACGTATAGTATGTATATACTTCACGAATACCATAACAGTAATCACCTGAAAGAACAGTTTCGTGGTTAAGATAAAGAGGGTATAAACTGCAAGCTAGAAAATGTTTCATAGTGACCCTCAGTTCCCTTTATCGACATCATGACACAGCCCTTACGCAAATAAATCAACCGACTGTCGTTATGGCGAGGCATGCATTATTCGCGAAACACATCAGTTCACTACAACTTCGAATTGAAACTATGAAGCAGTTCTTTCAGCGCCAATTGCAATGCCTAAGGTATAATCGAGGCTATACAGCGCAGCTTAGGCTGCGCTGAAGAGGAAAATTCAAATACCTTCTGCCTCACCATGTCTCGATCCTGCGTTTGTTTAACTACACAAACTGAGAACTATTTACTTCGTCAGTACATAAAAGAGAACCTCACATACCCGCCTCATAGAGAAGACACTACAAGCCTCAAATGATTTCACTGGATTTTTGACCTCCGTAGGGGAATAATGATATCTTCAATAAGCCCCGTACTACTAATGAATGAGGCTTCGGCTTCTTTCTAGCTGTAGCCATACGGTCCAAAAGGCATATTTCACTAAAAACATATGGCCGAGCAGCCTGTTTAAGTTCGCCAAACAGATTCGTGATGTCTGTTCCTCAAAAAAAAAAAAAGAAAACACAAGCAGCAGTAAATTGCACAAGTGAGTTGAACGTTTAGCACGGAACGGTGAATAAATATTGGTACATTCCTCCACGTATTATGCAAATAGCTGTAAGCCTCAATTAGCTTTACTTCAAATTACCGCAACTTAAAATTAACCGATGAAGAACGACTTAATTTTGAGAAGCACTTAAAGAAACAAGCGGTGCTGGTTGATTCTAAACTACAGTGTCAGGTCCTCGTGTTATTAGATTAGATACTGTACCATGAGCTACCCGTCATAAGCAAATATTGGGTTGAAATCAAGGTAAAGGTAACAGTCATATGTAGCAGACATAGTGACATGCTCGTCGCACCACTGCAGGTATGTTATCCTAACGGGATTCTTATGTGCTATGTTTATGCGTTTATGCTTTTATTAGTCACGTGCTATTTATGCTTTTTTATTAGTCCCTCAATCTGCAAAGTCTAGATCCGCGCATGAAAAACACGCAAAGGGCTGGTCTGAGCTCCTTCGGCTCGCACTGCAGCGTTGCCCTTGAGAAATAAATTGTCGTCTATGAAATAAGCTCTTTGCGCGAATGAAGAAGTCGTAAAAATGTATTTTGGATGACCGTCATAAGTATACAAGCACAGTGAACGACAGAAAACAAACTGAAACACTGCAGCAGGCGCCCGGACAGCGCCCGAACGGCAGCAGACGACAGGCGCGAGTCCGTGCCCTGACGTCACGCGAGCGGCGCTCGCAGCGCCCTGTAGGTCGTTCTCGGGGCTAATAAAGCTTCAATTAAAAATTGCTGGCTCTCCCATAATCGAGAGTAGATGTAAGCTTGAAATGGCCACAAACAAAGCAGCTTGGTGCCGCGACGCAGGCCTAAAAGCTTACGGAGCCGAAATGAACCTGTTTTGAACTGAACCTGGTTGAAAGTCTCGTCTCGGCGAAACAACCATCCGCGGACGCTGCCGGTCAGGTTATGCATCGTGGCGGCATCTCTCGAAGGAGGTGGCGCAGGAAGAACAACCACCTTATTGATGAATAAAACAATCAATGGGTGGAGCCCTGGAGCCCCTAGACACGGGCCCTATACTGGCTTCCGCACGCCGTCTTGCTTGTCGGACGATGGCCCTTTGGAAGAGGCGGCACAAAACCCGCGCCGCGGAACTCGCGCCGCGGAACTCGCGGACCGCTGGCGTTGAGACGAGTACAGGCAACACTGTCTCAGCGCAAAAAATATGACAATCAAGTGTATGGTGCGCTGTATCTGCCTTTTGAACGTCGCTATTGGAAACGACAAATAAAAGTTCAGCGTAAAAGAAGTTGCTGCTTAAGTGATAGTGTGATCAAACATTAGGAAGAACACTGAAGCAATATATTTTTTTAACTTGTTTGGGCAGTAACTAGCCTGCGTAATGCGGTCTTGTACAAGGGGTTGGGGGCCAGAGACCGTATTTCATTTAGTTTTGACTGGCTGCCCGGGTGATCTCGTTTTGATCACGCAACGGTGCCCAGATGTTCTCGCAGCTTCTCGTTTCATTCTCGCGCCCATTCTCGTATTGAGTGCCCGGATAACAGCTCTGGATATTCGCTCAAGGTCTCTTGAACGTCGCCGACAACGGGAGCTAAAAGCTTTTCATGCTTAAAAATTTGGAGGACGCGATAGCATTCAAAGATACCTGACGGCCTCTCACGCTTCCCGGCAAGTGCAGCTTATGTAACCGTAATGTTTGCAGCGAAACGCTGGCGCGAACGCTATGCACGAAGGAGAGCTTTCTGGTAGAAACGCGGCCTCTTGCGTGGGCTGATCTTCTGTTATGTTTGGCGCTTTTAACATTTAAGTCTGAGAAAATTTACGATAAAAGGCATGCGCTGTCGCTGTTTTGTTTCGTGAAATTTGTTTGTGGGCTGTCATTTTGAAAATTGCGAGGAATAACTTTCGAGAGAATGTAAAAAAGAAGTGTGAGCAACTTTAGTGGCATATTGGTCCTTTTCCCTGTGATCCCGTGGGCTCTGCCATGTTTGATCACATGGTGACGCGTCCATTGCTTGCCTCAAGTACATCCGTGTTTACAATGAATGTGTATGACGCCGGTGCGGCTTAGCAAACCTCTGTTTCGGGAGATATCGTAGACGGTTATTGGGTGGATGACGCGAAGGTTTGGCCACAGATTCAGAGAACATGCAAAAGCGCTTTCGGATCTGATTAATATATGCCCAGATGGCACGAGCAGCGTATGTGGTGCTTGTTCAAAAAACCGTGCTAAATATGTATTTGAAGCTCTTCGCTCATCAAGTGAATCAGGATAAGGGCGTTTTGCTCTTCGTTCTTTATTTGGCCAAATATTTTGAAGCAGCAGCTTGTCATGTTTCTGACTCACTAAAGTTCCTCAGTGCGGTCACTATCTGGTTATTTCCTGCTTAATCGCTCGCGGTTGTGCTCAGTACCGATAGATTTGTTCTTGCTGCGCACAAGGCTTGAAACGTAGCTGTTCTGCACATTGCAATACCTTATAGCAAATACGTATTATGGCTAGTAACTCGCTTACTCGTGTGGACCGTCACGAAACATTCAGCTTCTACCATTCGTGCGCTATCGGTGTGGTACCATCATTTACTGAGCGTATATAGTGCGCATATATTCAAGTGTGCACTCATTCACTTATTCATGACACGTTGGCCAAAGAGTGGGCGTAAGTTTCCGTGCCAGTTGGGGTAGATCGGTGTAGATGCTGTGCGCGAAACTCACTATGACAGGAAGCGGTGCTATTCCCTTTATCATTGTTTAACGAGTGGTACTCCCTCTTGCCCACGTACTGGGGATGAAGCCCTTACCGTTAAAGTTTACCGTTGAACTTTAGCGATACAATACTGGCGGATGAGCAAATTTCTTTATCCTCGAGGAAAGCTGTACATCTCGAAGTGCTAGAAACACGTATGGACCGTTGCAGCAGCGGTCCGCGAACTTGTCCACACATATTCATTACATTCCTTAATTCAAACTGAAAGTGCCTTCTTCCGTCTCTCTTATTTCCTTCTGTAACCGCTTCCCTCATGTAGGGTAGCAAACCGGACGTGCGTCTGGTTGAACTACCTGCCTTTCCTTCCTCTTTTTTCCTCCTCCTCCTTAATATGGAAGTCACTATTTCTGTAGCAAACTACTGCACATGTCTTCAATCCACATGATTAAATCCAGCATAATTGAATCACGGCGCGTGAGCTCAAACCCAGTTGAATTTCCGACACCTCACCGCGTAGAGGCAAGGTAGAAGCTGTAATGGTTTCGTATTCGTGCGCGTTCGCTGAGGAGACGTACTGCGCGCCGCCGAAAGCGCCATCTCGTTTCTCTAGAACAAACATCTCCGCGAAAAGGGTCAATAGGATATTTTTTTCTCTCACGGGACGCCCACGCCGGATGCCGACACCAGATTTTCAGCGACACGGGGCCCCCAACGTTACCGCGTTGAAATAACCCATCTCACGATGACTGTCCACGATAATACGTTTAACATCGGCAGCCAACGGGCCTTTATTTTAAAGACTTCTCGCAGCAGCTATCTCTGCCTTGTATTGGAAATGAAGAAATAGACATGTTTACATTGGGCGGCTGCAACTCATCACAACATTACCAATGCCGAAGAGTAAACGTCACACTCCGTGGCCGCATTGAGTCAATTGACATCGCTCTTGACGCTATGGAAGTGCCAGAAGTCTGTACCGTACAGGGTATGGACATAGAACGCACCGCTATTAATATGGCGCTTGACCGCAATGTAGCCCTTGCTGGCGAACCTCAAGAGGACCAACTCGAAGGCTCGACGATAAGCGTTGTAATCGGTTCATTCAATTATTGCAGGTTAGTGACCGGACACGTCGAACGTTTCACCCACAACCTATGTGCAGTAGAGACTATATTTGGCTGGGTCATTCACGGAATGTACGCTATCATCTGCCACCCTCTTTGACCGCGAAACGCCCGTGCAACTGCCTTGTTCCTGTCTTGTTCCGACTTCTGGCGCACTGAGTTCCGACCTAGAAACCCATCAGAGATGTGAAGGTTGGATGCCATTGGTATAACCGACAGACACGAGAGTCACGACGTCAGCAAGCACCCGGCGCTCATCCACTTTCGCAGCGCAGTACAAAAGAGCGCAGCACGCTACGTAGTACCACTGATGTTCAAGACGCCAGGTCTCACTTCATTTACGAACCGGAGCGTAGCTGAAGGCAGGCTCAAGCGTCAGCGGCAGCACTTCGAACATCACCCAGCACTTCCGCAGGAATACGATGCCGACATCAGCGAGCACTTTGAGTAAGGCCATGCGAAAAGGGTAGTACCGTCTGGACCCCTCGGACAGACTGTCGTCTACCTACCTCATAATGTAATAGTACGATACGACGCCGTGACTAGGAAGGTCCGCGTCGTGTTCGACGCCTCATCGCATGAATACGGCGAACCGTTTTTTAAACGACATGCTTTATAAAGGCATCAAGCTCGGTCCCGAACTCCTGCAGCGGCTCCTGCAGTTTAGATGGATCAAGTTCGTTCTCACCGCTTACATCCGGAAGGCCTTCCTCCAGATATGTATCCGATCGCAAGAGATATGTATCCGATTGCTCTGCGTTTCCTGTGAATCGACAGACTAACGACATGTGATCATCTCGTCCCGACAATGGTCGAGTGGCGCATGACCCGGGTCCCTTTCGCAGCCCGTTCTTGCTGTCAGAAACCCTGCAGCACCACCTCGAAACATGGAACACAACACACTCGGACATTTCAGCCCGCCTGCAACGGTCATTCTAAGACGTGGACGACTTAGTTATAGGCGCGTCTTCTGAAGAGGAGGCGTTGGAAATTTACCGGGAAGCGAATGCCATTATTACCGATGCAGAAATGGAACTCAGAAAATGGTGCTCAAACACCCACCGGCTCTGCACCCAGTTCTTGAACGACGGCCTCTCGCCTGAGAATGTTAGTGAGCAGAGCTCTAAGTCCAAGGTGCTTGATCCGCTTTGGGACATCATCCTCATCGCGCACGCTGTACTCTCATACATTTCAACTCAACCATCGACGATGCGAACCCTTTTACAAGCCTTCGCCAGGTTTTACAGCGTAAGCTGTTATGGGCTCATTCCAATAGTCGTTTCGGTTCGCGATGATGCTGCCGCTGCCGGCGTAGGGCCGCCGTAACCGCTATCGCTGGAAATGCCGAAAAAGTACCCATTTCCAGCCGGGATCGAGCCCGCGCCCGCTGCGTGGGAGATAGTCTACCACTGAGCCACGCAAGCGTTTGCTATCGGGAAGCGGAAAATGCCCTATACAGGGGCAGACGACCCGAGCCTCCGCCAGTATGGTGGCGCCATCTAGGTAAGGTGCCTTCAAACGCAGCCTGCGCAGGCGCAGACGACGAGATGCGATTCAGACGAGGCGGGCAATCAACGCGCTCCCGAGCTGCCGAGCCTCCACCAGTATGGTGGCGCCATCTAGTTAATGTGCCTGCAAACGCAGCGTGCCCGACGTATAAGTTGCAGTTGTAAGGACTTGATCGGGCTCAGCACACTGCTGTGCAGAGAGAATTACAAGCCACAGCTCACCGTCGACGCCGGGCGGACAGTTCAGATCATTCTCGTGTAAACGAGGCGAACAGACTGCCGCGAAGCGTGGTGCCCAAATTGGAGCTACTCTTGAACCGCTTCACCAGCTTGCGCTGTGACTGCTGCGTGTGCCGGGTAGGCCTGTGACGTTTTTGACTCATAGGGCTTCGTGGCTCCATTCCATGTGAGAGCTCGACTCCTGTTCCAACGGCCATCTTGGCAGGGCATCGATGGGGAAGAGCCTCTTCCACCTGATGTTCAGGACTTGTGGAAGAACTGGGTATCGCAATGTCTGTCCTGTCTACCCTTCGCATTCTACATTGCTTCACTGACATCGCAAGATCATGGAGGTGCGACAAAACATTTGTTCGCTGATGCCAGCCTTCATTGGTACGCAGTCACAGTGTTTGTACGCCAACCACTAGCCAACGGCAGCTTTACCGTCCGACTCCTTATTAGCAGGTCTCGCCTTGCACTACTGAAGACAATTTCTCAAAGCCTTCGGAGCTTCTTGAGCGTCTTTCAGCGGCGAGATAATGACATTACATCCAGAAAACGCCCGAGGTCTCATGGCGTTACATTGAGTATCGGCGGCGCTAACCGCTTGCAGACCTTCGTAAGAAACCGTGTTTGTGAGATTCAGACTTTCACTCAAGGCTACAATTGGCGGCACTGCGTGAGCGCAGACACCTCGCAGACCTTTTGACGCGCGGAGTAGCAGCAGTGGTTTTAACACGAGAAACAAAGTGGTCGACTGGACCTCTGTGGTAGGCTGAACCAAAAGGCAACTGGCCTTTGTACCCTTGCGTTACGCTAACGGTGTATGACTTGGAAGAGCGAAGTTGCGTTCGCGTGCCCAACCGCAGTCTCACAGCAAGCCATACATCCACCGACAGCACTGCTGGACCTTGAAAACTACACCTCATTCTCCAGACTTCTCAGAGTAACCGCCTGAATTTTGAGGCTTACTTCCAACGCTTTCCGAAACCAGCCGAAACCAGAAATAAGTCAGGCGGAGCGTTACTGGCTGTAGTTGGTTCAGAAAACCGCTTTCCCAGCCGAGGTCGCCACACGCCAGGCGGCATGTCAGCTCGGACCAACGTTTGATACGTATCGGCAGTCCCTGGCCCACGAACGTGCACATGGTTCCAATACGGGTTGTGCCAATGTAGTTCCTGGTCAAATGATGGCCTAAGATTAACAGCGTGGAAGGAATTCTGGCTGGGTCATTCTGATAGAGATCCAACGCTGGCCCTGTTTGCACATGAAGCAAACAATACTAGCACGGCAGTTCAACAAGGCCGGAATTATTGGACCGACATTATTGTGGATTTGCCAACATGGTTTGATAAGGTGGCTTTCTTGGAACATCACAGGGCTTGAAGTGAGCATGCACATTTTTATCCCGATTTTTGGGAAGAAGAAGAAGAGCCGAGCGGAGTAGACGTGCTTCGCATGGGCTCTGTCTACTTTCCTTATTCTTGTAAGAAATTCACATCGGAGGACCGAAGTCTCGGAAGGCCTTCGTGAAGTCATCCGGAACCCCCATGAGAAGTTTGGAGATCGTGATTGCATATTATTTTGCGCTTTTGGACTTTGAAGTTCTCCGGGGCGGCCCTGCCGTGTTAAGCCTGACGCCGCCGTACGTGGCAGCGCGGAGGTAGGCGAGGCGTTCCGCCGCCTTTGCCACCGCACGCTCGCTTGCTACGCTTTCTCGACGCTCACTATGGCGCACATCGCTGGATCCCAGCCGGTCGCTTCTACTTCTACCGGAGGGAGTGGAGGTGGTGCTGTTATTACAGCCCCACCCACCCCCGGTGCTATTGTCCAAGCTACCGCCGGGCCTACGTCGCAAGAAACCACAGCCATGGACTTCCAAGACATCTCGGAAGATCGCCATGACGACTCTGCCATTATGGACGAGGGCCTTTCGCAAGGGAGGCCATCGGAATGTCCTTATTCCAATTGGTCTTTACACCTCAAGCGAAGAACGAAGAAGAAGCTCGGCAGAGGCGAGCAAGTACGCGTGGCAGGCAGAGTGATCTCTCCGGTATCACCCTCCTCAACCACCACGTTATCTTCAACATCCTACGCAGCTGCAAGCGCTGGGGCATCAAAGAAGCCTTCTTTTAAGAAAAGGCGACGACTCCCCCCCCCCCCCTGCCACGTAGCGACTTCAAAATCATCATCCGACCCAAGAAAGGCCTTCAGCTGAAGAGCTTCACGAACCACCAAATCTCGAAAGTCGTCTCGGCCGCCTGCGGAGGAAAAGTTGACGATTCGCATTTTCTCGTGCGCTTGAGACCCGGTTCCAACATAATCATTGTTAGTACCCCAGATCAGGAGGTCGCGGATATTGCGCGCAAGATCACGCGGATTGTGTTGGGCGGCAACCTTTACGAAGTCAACTCTTACGTTGCGGCACCGGACGGAGTGGCCCGGGGTGTCATTCATGGAATCGACCCGGATACCCCGCCCGAGGAGCTTATGACCCATCTAAGGGTGAGGACCCAAGGCGTGGAAATCGTGCAAGCCCGCATGCTAGGAAAGACCACGACGGCCGTGATCACGTTCAGCTCTCACGTAGTTCCACGATACGTCTACTACTACGGAGGGGAGACCGAGTGCCACCCCTACAAACCCACAAAACAAATCTGCTACGTGTGCCAGCGCATGGGACACCGATCGGACGTTTGTCCTACCCCGAACATCAAGATATGTCTCGCTTGCGGGACGCACGACCCCACGGACGACCGCGAGTGCTCGCTTAAGTGCGCCGTCTGCGGCGAAGCCCACGCGACGGGGTCTCGCGAGTGCAAGCAAAGGCTCAAAAACAACAGCACTACCACCAAAAAGCATCCTCAGCCTGGAAGGCGGACGGAAGACGACGACACTGATGGAGGAAGGCCAAGGCGAAGCCACCTGCGGTGGTTCAGCTCGGCGTCCTCGGCGAGCCGTTCGAGGTGCCGGGCCCAGTCTAGGTGAAGGTCCCGGTCCAGGTCCCGATCACAGTCCCAGTCCAGGTCCAGGTCGCGATTCTGCTCGGAGTGGCCAAAGCCAGGAGAGAAGCAAGGGCAGCGGCCGCCTTCTACCTCGTTATGCACGTCTAAGCAGAAAAACCATCCGGGCAAGAAGGAACAAGCCAACGACAAGGTGAGCCGGAATCAGTTTAGTACCTCCTCCGCTCAAAATACCAGTGACAATAGTAAATGCTCCCCAGAATGTACGCGCATCAGGGAAGAAAATAAAAAACTCAAAGCTCAGGTTAACGACCTAAATCAACGCATGCAACGCTTAGAAGCGATGCTAAGCAAAACAAACAACAACACACAGGCAGGGCCGCAAAGCGGAACGATAGGCTACCAGCCCGCCATCTCCAGTCCTCCGCACTCAAGAACCACCAGGTCCTCCTCGCTCCCCGGTGCTGTCTCGGCAGCAGCAGGCCAGTCAAGTGTAGTCACCCTCGAAAGCATTTATGCTACGATGCAACAGATGCTTTACAAGATGGGCGAATTAAACAATAAGGTCAAGGAGAACACACTAAGCAAGGAAGACCTTGAAAGAAGAATACGCAAGGTTGAGTTTGGCTCGCGCAAGCGGGTTGACGACGAAAACAACAACACACGCATCAAGGCGTACAGGCGCATAAACAATACGGGTGACGTCAGCGACGCCGACAACTGCGACGGCGGCGGCATGAACGTCAGCAATGGCTAACATCACACGCAGCGCCCACGAACACCTCGAGATCTGGCAGTGGAATTGTCGCTCTTTCAACAAGAAGGCAAGTTCGCTCCTGCTCTTCATCCAAAATCACCCATACCCCCCCCCCCCCCGACGTCATCTGCCTTCAAGAGGTCGGGAACCAGCCCATCAAGCTACGGGGTTAATACGTAATTAAACACGTGGGATCACCAAAGGTTGCGGTTTTAGTTCACAAAACGGTGACGGCCGTGGGACAACATTATCAACATCATGATATTAATCACGTGCTAGTAGAAGTCCTCCCGCAGAAGAGGGGCAGACGTAGCACTTTCATTTTGAATTTGTACAGTCCGCCGAGGCCTCAAAAGGACGACTTCCGCAACATCATTCACGACAGCGCGAGAGCCGCTGGCTGCAACCAGCTGGTAGTGGTGGGAGATATGAACGCTAGACACACGGCTTGGGGCTACCAACAAGACACGCAGAAGGGGAGGTCGCTCATCGATGCGGTTGACCAAACGGGCCTCGAATCGATAAGTAGGCAACAGCGTTAGTCGGGACACGTTTCCGGACCTGTCATTTGTCAAAAACGTAAGGGAATACTCATGGACGCACCTGGGCGAAACACTGGGCAGCGATCACTACATCCTCAGCATCTCGGTGTCCACCCCGAAACTCAAGAGAACAATTGGAGAAATTAGGCTCACGGACTGGGAGGCATACAGGCAGTACTCCCCACCCGAAAGCGGTATAACGGACTTAGCGGAATGCATGCAGCACCTCCGAGACGGCCACATCCAAACCACCAAAACTATCCAGCGCACGGTCGAGATGCCTGAAGTCGACCGCCGGCTCTTACACCTGTGGGAAGCCCGTGAGGGCCTCCTCAAACGGTGGAAGCGACAGCGGTTAAACCGGAAACTCCGTCTACGAATCGCGCATATAACAGAAGAAGCCAGGGATTACGCGACCGAGCTGACGCAGAAAAATTGGGTCCAGTTTTGCACCTCGCTCAAGGGTACCATGAGCACGGTGAAGACGTGGGCCATCCTGCGTTGCCTGATCGAGCCCGACAAGGCCAAATCGACAACCAGTCGGACGCTTCAAGAAATCGCTCACAAATTCCCCGGGAATGACCAGCATCTGATTGAGACCCTAAAAAGCAGATACCTGGGTAGCGACCCCATACGACCCTGCCTCCTAAAATACGAAGGGGAACCAAGACCAGAACTGGACGCTCCGATCACGGAGGAAGAGGTGTATGCCGCGGCACGAGCCTAACAGCGCAACACTGCTCCCGGGGCCGACAAAATCACCAATGCCATGATTAGAAACCTGAGCCCGAAGCACATCCTGGACTTGACCGAATACCTAAACGAGGAACTCTGGAGCAAGGGCCACGTACCGAACGAGTGGAAACACTCGGAAGTCGTGACCATTCCCAAACCAGGCAAGAAGCCCGCGATCGACGCCCTACGTCCCATCTCGCTGACTTCGTGCCTCGGCAAGCTGCACGAGAGGGTCATCGGAGCCCGCCTCCAACACTACATAGAGGACGGTGACCTCTTCCCGCACAACATGCTTGGCTTCAGGCCGGGACTATCTGCGCAAGATGCTTTCCTAATCCTGAGGGAAGAAGTTCTCAAGGGCATCCCAAAGGGAGGAGAACACCTCCTGCTCGCACTCGACCTGAAAGGGGCCTTCGATAACATCTCTCACGAGGCCATTCTCAAGGGACTGAACAACATCAGCTGCGGAGAGCGCATCTTTAATTACGTCAAATCGTTCCTGACGGGCCGGACGGCAACCATCGGAATAGGCCAGACTCGATCGGATACGATCGACGTGCCGAACAAAGGAACGCCGCAAGGGGCGATAGTCTCCCCGATTCTCTACAACATCGCGATGCTAGCGCTGGCCAAAGAGCTGCGGAAGATCCCGGACCTAGGTTACGCCCTATACGCAGACGACATCACGCTCTGGGCCACCAAGGGCTCCCTCGCGCAAAAGGAGGCGACCCTTCAGGAGGCCGCGACGGCCGTGGAGAGATTTGCGGCAGCGAGCGGGATGCGTTGTGCGCCCGAGAAGTCCGAGGTGATCCGGGTGCATGGAGGAGGAATCTACAAGTCACCCGGCCCTATCGAACTCTATCTCGAGGACTACAAGATCAGGGAAAGCAAAAAGACTAGGATACTGGGTTTTTGGATCCAGAGCAACTTGAAAGCCACCCACACCATCCAAACCCTAAGGTCCACCACCAACCAGATCTCGCGGATTATCAAGCGAATAACAAGAAGCCGCAAGGGCATGCGAGAAGAGGACACGCTCCACCTCGTCCAGGCTCTGGTGATCAGCAGAGTAACGTTTAGCATGCCGTATCACTACGACTCGCTAAACAAACGCGACCAAGAACAAGTCGATGCCATCATCAGAGGCGCGTACAAAACGGCCCTGGGTCTCCCTGTTACCACCTCAAACGAGAAGTTAGCGGCTCTCGGGATCCACAACACCTTCGCTGAGCTGTCGGACGCGGTTATGCCTTCGCAAAAAGCCAGACTACAGAACACGGCGGCGAGCAGAGCCATCCTCCACCGGACCGGCACGGCAACGGAGCTTCGTGCCCTCGATGGGCAACGATCACTGGCCAACCCCATACGGGCAACCCCATACCAAAGCACATGAGTCATGAATTACATGAAGGACGACGCAAGGCGCGGGTCGACGGACAGCGCCGACAATTCAAGGATGACCCGAACGTAACGTACGTGGACGTGGCGGCGTACCCTGCTGGGGGCCTCTTCGCGGTAGCTGCCGTGAACGGGAGAGACAACTCCTTAACCCTCGCGGCCTCCGTCAGGGCAGAGACCCCAGCAGCGGCTGAGACCATAGCCGCGGCGCTAGTAATAAAGCAACATGACAGGGTGGGCAGGGAAGTTCATGTCGTTACCGACTCGCAACAGGCCTGCCGCAACTTTACCAACGGACGAACACCGGTGCTGGCGGCTAAGATTATAGGCCCGAGGCTGCAAAAATCCCATCAAATCACGTGGACGCCGGGTCACGCGTGACTGGATTGGAACGAAAGGGCGAACGCCTTAGCTCTAGCGCTAATTAAACGAGCGGGGCAAAACCAATCGTCTGATCAATCCCCACCCTTTACCTTTGTGTCCCTGCCATCAAATTACTGCGACCGACTCGAGATCCAGCGACTCAACCGCAGGATTTATCCTCCCCCTCACAAAAAGCTCAGCACTGAAGACGCAATAGCCCTCAGACTTATCCAAACAAACACATTCCCAAACCTACACAGATACAGCAAAATATACCCACAAACATATCACGGCATCTGCCCCTGGTGCGGCGACACACGCCCTACGCTCTTTCACATCTCGTGGGGGTGCGGGGGCAGACCTGAACATTTAAAGACGCCTAACACGTCATTTGAGCGGTGGGAGGTACAGTTGACCGGCGATACCCTGGCGGGACAAGAAGCTCTCGTCCAGCAAGTACGTTGAGCAGCCATGGCCAGTATAGTCCTGGAATGAGGACACCACCCACTCGTCCTCAAGATCAACTCGATGGTCTAAATAAATGTTTTTTCCCTCTCTCTATATATATATCCCGATTTTTGAAATGTACTTTTGTACGACTTGCTAAAACTTAACTGACGTTTACAACAAGTCAATAAAACGTAAAATCTTGGGTAATACGTTCCTAAACCACAATGAGATTATGAGGCACGTCGTCGTGGGGGCTTGGAATTTATCCTAACCACATGTGGTTTTTTTCACTTGCACCCCATGCATAGTACACGGGGGTTTTGGCAGTCCGTCCTTACCGAAATGCGCCTCCCTATAAAGAAAAAGCCAATGCACAACGTAGCAAGCATGGGAAATTGTAATCGGGCAAATTAGCCGCTGCTTTATGATCGTGCAAGGGATCACGACCTTTCGATAAGAAACAATGGCATTGCGCATTTGACTGCGCGCTGTAGATTTTGTATGTGCGCTCCGCTGCTTTGGACGATCACGATTCTGGGCAGAATGAAGAATCTCCAGCGAGCTGATGGAAGCGTTTTATTTTGCTTCGAGATGACCCACCGTGGTGGATTAGCGGCATTGTTGTACGGAACAGCGTTCCTAGAAATAGTTGAAGTTGAAGTTGATTTATTTTACCACACAAAGTACAAAAGAAAATTGCACATGAGAAGTGGTTAGGAAAGTGGCAAAAAGCTACATCATGTAGCTTGACTGGCCCCACCTCCCAGTACCCGGCAGCGGGCACTTTAGGAGAAGTAATACATGTAGACAAAGACTGTTTCAGCTGCGATACTAGTTTGCTAAACAATAGCGGACACTTTCGGAGAAGTAAATAATACATCAACAACAATACTGTTTAAGCTGCAACATAAGGTAAACAAGAGATGCAAGATGAAAACTACTGCATTTTATAAACAAATGAACTAAAAAAGCGAATGATAACAAGCATTATACAAAAAGCACATACAAGTAATTTCTCGAAAGTACACGCAAATTCTCTATCATCAGGTGGAATTTATTTAAAAGCTGTGGGACGCTAGACTGAATCATCTGAATTCCATAGTTGGTGCGAGATCTTGGTACATGTGCGCCTCAATGAGCGTAAAGAAGCGCTCTTTTGCGAGTTTTATAATGCTCTCAAATAGTGTGTGTCCGTACGTATTTCACATTTTAGACTAGATAGTAACTTAAAATCGTACAAATTGTGTAATTTCAAAATATTGAGTTTAGTATACAACGCAGTTACGTGTGCATCATATGGCTGCTTTGAAATCGCTCGGACAGAATTTTTTTGCATTATGATTAGCTTATACAGACTTTCTCAGTGCTATTTCCCCATACGATATGGCAGTAACGCAAATGTGATGTTAACAAAGCAGTGTAAACTAAACGGTTCTGGTGGACTGGAAGAAAATATATACACTTGCTTAGCATGCCTAAAGCCTTCGAAAGTTTAGTGCGTAAGTAGTCAGTGTGGTAGTCCCAAAGCATAAATTCGTTAAACATTACTCCCAGGGATTTAGCTCGAGGAGATATTTCAGTGACAGAGTCCTGTAAGTGTAGGACGTCACCGAGGTTACATGGCACGAATTTTGGGTGGAATAAAACATCTTTTGTTTTACAGCAATTTCTTAATAATGAGTTTTAGACAGACCATGCATTTATTATTGCGATAGCAATTATATGGACACTCCAAAGCAGATTTCTGCCGTCGGCGTCGCCGTCGCCGTCGCCGTCGCCGTGAGGTTCCGTATGACGTCAATGGAGATGAAATAGTCGCCGCGCGCCGCCGAACGCTGTATGTGCGAGTGAATGGGCGCGAGGGACGCGCGCTTTCACGGGGAATGAACGCACGGCGGAGAACAAACGCGCGTTCTGTGCCGTGCTCCCTTAAGGGCTGCAGAAGTAGGCGTCTCTTTCCTCGTTTAAATCACCATATATGTAGAGCAAACGCGCCTTCTTCTGACGCACGAAAGGCCGTGCGGGGGGGGGGGGGGGGGAGGGAAGGGAGGCGACGTTTAGCTGCGGCACCAAGTGCCTATTTATATCAGAGGCTCCGGCAATAGTCACCAACGCCGCACGCATTTTGTGCGAACGCGGGCAAAACTCCGACGGCGTCGACAACAGTTCTGCGTGTTGCTGGTGCTGCTGCATGTCCAAGTTTATACAGCTGATACAGCTACTATCATTAGTCCGTATAGCTCTCTACAAATTTCAGGGGCGTAGCCAGAAATTTTTTTCGGGAGGGGTTCACCGGCCCAACCGGGGAGGGGGGCAGGCTTCTGCTTTTTTCTAGGTCACGTGATCGATAATAAATGTCGGTAGGTTAAGCACACTCTATACATGTATATCAAAGACATGGGACTCTCCCCCCCCCCCCCCTCGCGTGTGCGTGTGCTTGTGAAGAAATTAAGTAAAAAGTAAAGTAAGCTCAGTAAATACAGTAAGTACGACAGGTACAGTGGGCGTTTGGAGCAACGGTCTCTCATCGCGCCACTGAATGGACCAGTCTTCGAAAACGCATCATTGAGACGACCCGTGCGATCGGAGAAGACATCATTAATTGTTCATTTCCGTTAAGCGTAGATGGCGTCGTCCTCGTCGGGGCGAAGTGCGTTTCACAAGTCAAGGACGGCTATACGTGTGAAAATGCACGTGTGACCAGGCCATACCTACTCCCATAGCAATAGCTTGTTCGCTGCGTCTTTGCGCTAGAAAACTTAAATACGCGCAAAAACGCGTAAGGCTTTTTTTTTTTTCGAAGCTTTCGTCGCCTTGCTCCCTCATACGAGAGGGTTGCATTTCCTGCGGCAAGTGCATGGGCCGCTGTATCTTCCGCTGTGTGTGAGCGTGCAGCCGTCATTTGCCTTTACGTCAACAGATTCAGAATTGTACAGAATATTTCACCGCACAGCATAGATATGGCATGTGTACGCATTTTAAGTAGTGCGTGCAACTCATTTCTGCTTCACTTACGCCGGTGCAAACAGGAAGCGGCTTTGTACCTCACAGAATCTCGACTGATTGGTGTACTAGTGATGCAGGAATGAACTCCGGTATTGTTCAGTACATAGTGCACATAATCAATTTCTCAGGACGCGTGAACTCCGACGAGAACTGTCAGCGCCTGCAACAAGAGTTTACTTACGCTGTACTGCGCACAGCAGTAATTCATGCTTGTCGGCTGTCTGTTTCGTGCATTCTATTGCGAGTCGCTGGAATTTCACTGCTGTCATCAACCCCTACGTGTGTACATCGCTGGTTTGGGATTCCACAACTGAAACAGCAACTACCAGCCTTCCGTAATTGCTGGTTTGTGATTCAACAACACAACAGTAATTACCAGCCTTCCGTAGGGGCGCAATCGCAAACAAGAGACGTTTCTCGCGCAGACTAAGCCTACGTTCACACTTGGGAAGCGGCAAGCGGGCGGAAAGGCCAAAGCGGCCGGAAATTTTTTTCCGCGCCTAGCTGTCCAAGTTGTTCACATTTGTTTTGCTGCCGCCGCGGCCGCCGCTACCGTTTTCGTCCAGATCCATCTCGTCTGCGTACGTTTGTCGGCGTGGTGGCGCTCGTTATCGCATTATGTCAAGCGGTATGTTCATTCTTTGACCCACGTACCGTCATCAAAAGTGATAATTTTACGCAACTTCGCGTGTCATCTGCGACCTTCGGTAAATTCCTCGTTGGCGTTCCGTAATTCTCCGCACACGGGCGCGGTAGCGCTGAGTCATAGGTTGGTGCCTAGGCGTGAGAATATTTCTTTAATAGCTTTTATTTACAAGTTGTAATAACATTTCATCATTTCGTATTGTCGGCACCTCCAGGACACCAAAGGGGCAACGGGAACACCACAGCTAAAACCCGGGCTGGCCCTTGTGTTGGGGCTCGCCAAAGCCTGCGCGTCCTACGTGAGACCTACGCTCCCAATCTATCGTCGCGACGAGAAAAGCACCGCGCGACTTCTGCAACATACCGTACACGTGCGAGGAGAATTATGGAGCGCCAACGAGGAATCTGCCTAACTATTGTCTGCCGTGGAAGTGGAAGAAGAAATGGCTTTTATACTTCTACCTACTTGTTTTCTAGAAATGGACAATGAATAAACGGAAGACGCGGACACCTCGGAAACGGCGGTGGTGGGTTCGCCTGGCTTTGCAAAAGCGCGAGAAGTTGGGTCACGCCAAGGCTTCGTTGCCGCACCTCCGGTCGCGCGACGTTAATACTATCGCGAGTATTGCTGACAGTACGTTTTAGTGCCACTCTTGTCGTAGAGCAAGGGCTGGTTCTTGATCGCATCGATCAGCATTACAGCCTACACTTCTGGTGCCATGTTCAATTTTACGACCGGTTGTTTACATGCTAGTGTAGCTTGCAGTGAAGCAGATCTAACGACTTTCCGCCGCGTTTCCGCTTCGTCATGGCGAAAAAATCGGCCCGAGACTGATTTGGCTCACAGCCTGTTTTTCTGCCTGTTTTGCCGCCTAGGCGGGCGGATTTTTGCAAGATTTTGCCGCTTCCTACAGTTTCGAGACCAAGTGTGAACGTAGCCTAAGATCCTGCGCGAGCGCGGTCTAACCTGCACCTGAAGGGAAGCGGCGGAAATGTATACCGGACATTTCGACCACCTGGGGTCTTTAACGTGCACCTAAATCTAAGTAAACGGGCCTCGAGCGTTTTCGCCATCATCTAAAATGCGGCTGCCGCATTTGTTGCTTCATTTGTTGCACATTTGTTGCTTCAGAATGCGGCCGTCACATTCTCGCCCAAAACTTCACAGAGTGTCAAAGCCTTAACAAACACCGTGACAGTTTTTTTCCATATGCAGACATGATTCGCTGTAAATTACCAACCAAACGGAAACGCCCAGGAATGAAATTGTGATAGTAGCACCGGTTTCATGAATTATGTCAGCGCGAAGCGACGAAAACAAAGGGCGGGTAAGGGGGGGGGGGGGTGCGGAAAAAATTTCGGGGGGGGGTTTGAACCCCCCCAACCCCCCCCCCTGGCTACGCCACTGACAAATTTGCTATCGCAATTGATGCTTCGCCTTTCAGGTGAAACTGCGACAACTTTTTTATGCAGAATTAGATTTCCACATTTTACGAGATCATTAGCATGTGTTCCCGCAATGAATATGCTTGTGTCGTCTGCATACATTATTTAGTTAGCTGAGGTTTCAATGTTTACAATATCATTTATATATATCACGAACAACAGCGGCCCTAGGATACTGCCTTGGGGAACACCGCATTTAATTTCACGGGCGTGCGTTCCTCCCAGTTCCTTTTGGGAGGAACGGAATGACGCCACCGTTCCATTAAGGGTGGTGCAACTACAACAGTAACTCGTTGCGTTTATGAAAGAACGACAGAAAAACGTTCCACGGCATTGAACAGGCGCACGCACGTACGCAGCACGTCACGCAGGGCGGATGGGCGCCCACGTGAGGCGCAAAGAACTACCGCTTGCCTGTCACGTGACTGTGGGGCATTTTTTTTCGTCAGATCTCTGTTGCATGTTTTTATTGCTAGGCTTCAAGATTGCCACGTGACGCTCCCTCCTGTAGTTTCTTTCCTCCATGCCGGCATGCCGGCCGGCCGCAAATGAACCGTGACGCCAGGATCGCAGCGCCACTCGAGGGACATCGCAGCGGATGGAAAGTTTCCAGTCCTCACGGACACCGAACCTTTCCAGCCGACGCACAGGATGAGCTGTCGCGGTACTTGCTGGTACCAGTTGACTACCCGCTGTCGCAGATGAAGAACTTCGAGGGATTGAACCAACATTTCCCCAAATACAACACGGCAGTACCTTCAAACGCTTCAGTGGAACGGCTCTTCAACATTGCTAATGAAGTGCTAACGAAAAAATCACCAGCCCTTTCCCTGAAGAGAAAATGGGGGTAAGCGAAGCTTGTGGCAAGACGACGTTGTTGCAGGCGTTCCGCTTCTTTTGCCCTAAATTCACGGTCGGCGGCTCTTCGCTGACGTTTGGCCTCAACGTTGCGCTCCCGCAACTTGGGGTCTGCAGCTCTTCGCTGACATTTCGCCTGGGCTTCGCAAGCCCTCCGGCTAAAATCGGCACGTCAACGACGAGCCTTTTTCGGAGCGAGCTCGCGGCGCTGTCGCTCAAACGCAGCCTGTTCATCGGCGGAACGCACCACGCGCGGGCCTTCCCATCCGGACGCTGAAACTGATATGAGGCGAAGAACGCCCGGCGGAGCGTTTGGTGTCAGGGTCGTTTGGTGTGTCCCTTGACACACCAAACGACCCTGATTGGTCGAGCGCGTCACGTGATCCGGTGCCGGCGCAGCTTTCGCCGCACCTGCTCTAGTCTGGGAGCGGAGCTCAAATGTGCGGCCCCGGTATGAGCCACACGTGATTTCTGTCTTTCGTTATCTCTTCCTTCCTTCCTTTCATTCTTGTCCCTGGCTCACACGCCCATATCCAATGCAGGCATGCGCCACACGCGATTTTATTATCGTTAATCGTGCATGTGAAGTTATTGACGTCATGACCTATCAGTCATGTTAGTCATACATTCGTACCCTAGCTTCCATGCCAATTTTGGTATGTACCAAGCGAACGAGACGCGAGTTTTCGACACGTTTTCGATAGGGTTTTAGCGTGACACCACCACCACCGCCAACACTTGTGAGGCAATACAAGCTTCGCTTGAAAAACGGGTTCGTCTGTCAGGCACCAACATCGAGATGCAACTATAACTAAGTTCAAACAAGGGACTTAACAAAGTTGTGAATATGTATTCCGGACATTTATTTTTCCCACTCATACTCCAATATTGAGTCAGCATTCATTAAACGCCTATGTATCGTTGCTTTCGATGTGGTTTCTTGTGCAAGAAATTTAATTATATTGGTGCATATGAGTAACTTTCTATTTGCACATCTGAAGCGCAGTATCTTGACTGCGCATTTGAAGACCGAAGTGGTAAGTGCGGTATGTTTTGCACTTGTAATGGACGAGCACCAAAGTTGCAATTAAACATCTATGGAGTTTGTCTGGTGCTCCCTGAAAAAATTCTTATAGGAGCGTTTCTTTGGCTTCTTTTATTGCGATAGCAATTATATGGACACTCAAAAGCAGATTTCTGCCGTCGGCGTCGCCGTTGCCGTCGCCGTCGCCGTCGCCGTGAGGTTCCGTATGACGTCATTTGGAGATGAAATCGTCGCCGCGCGCCGAACGCTGTATGTGCGAGTGAAAGGGCGCGAGGGGCGCGTCTTTCACGGGGAGTGAACGCACGGCGGAGAACAAACGCGCGTTCTGCGCCGTGCTCGCTTAAGGGCTGCTGAAGTAGGCGTCTCTTTTCTCCTTTACAATCACCATATATGTAGAGCAAACGTGCCTTCTTCAGACGCTCGAGAGGCCGTGGGGGAGGGGGAGGGAAGGGAGGCGACGTTTAGCTGCGGCACCAAGTGCCTATTTATATCAGAGGCTCCGGCAACAGTCACCAACGCCGCACGCATTTTGAGCTAACGCGGGCAAAACGCCGATGGCGTCGACAACAGTTCTGCGTGCTGCCGATGCTGCTGCATGTCCAAGTTTATACCGCTGATAAAGCTAATATCATTACTCCGTATAGCTCTCTACAAGTTTGCTATCGCAATTGATGCTTCGCCTTTCAGGTGAAACTGCGACAACTTTTTTATTTCCAGATAATCTGCTGCCGGCGATGTTCAAATTCGCATAACATACGTAGTTCGATGTGAGTTTTAAATTACTCATTTTATTTCGCCTCAGGATTATCAGACACCATATTTTAATTAAATAATCATAAAAAATGTCACAGTTTATCCCGATAGGCGAAGCATCAATTGCGATGGCAAATTGGTAGAGAGCTATACGGGGTAAGGTTAGTTTTATTGCGATAGCAATTATATGGACACTCAAAAGCAGATTTCTGCCGTCGTCGTCGCCGTCGCCGTGAGGTTCCGTATGACGTCAATGGAGATGAAATCGTCGCCGCGCGCCGAACGCTGTATGTGCGAGTGAAAGGGGGCGAGGGGCGCGCGCTTTCACGGGGAATGAACGCACGGCGGAGAACAAACGCGCGTTCTGCGCCGTGCTCCCTTAAAAGGGCTGCAGAAGTAGGCGTCTCTTTCCACCTTTACAATCACCATATATGTAGAGCAAACGCACCTTCTTCCGACGCGCGAGAGGCCGTGGGGGAGGGGGGGGATGGAAGGGAGGCGACGTTTAGCTGCGGCACCAAGTGCCTATTTATATCAGAGGCTCCGGCAACAGTCACCAACGCCGCACGCATTTTGAGCGAACGCGGGCAAAACGCCGACGGCGTCGACAACAGTTCTGCGTGTTGCCGGTGCGGCTGCATGTCCAAGTTTATACAGCTCATAAAGCTAATATCATTACTCCGTATAGCTCTCTACAAATTTGCTATCGCAATTGATGCTTCGCCTTTCAGGTGAAACTGCGACAACGTTTTTTATCAGCTGTATAAACTTCGACATGTAGCAGCACCAGCAACGCGCAGAACTGTTGTCGACAACGTCGGCGTTTGGCCCGCTTTCGCACCCAACGCGCGCGGCGTTGGTCACTGTTGCCGGTGCCTCTGGCGGCCGCTCGGAGGTTTTCGACGAGATCAGAACGGGACATTCGTCGAGCAGCGTCAGAAGTCTTTACCACCTTCTCGCCTCGCAACGTTTTTATATAAATACGCATTTGCTGCTGCAGGTAAACGTCGCCTCCTCTCCCACCTTCCCGTCCCCACACGACCTTTCGCGCTACGAAAGAACTCGCGTTTGCTCTCCGCCGTACGTTCGCTCCTCGTGAAAGCGCGCGAGGGACACGCGCTTTCACTCGCGCATACAGCATACGGTGCGCGGCGACGATTTCATCGCCGTTGGGGTTCATACGGAGCCTCACGGCGACGCTGACGGCATAAATTCGCCTGGAGTGTCCATATATAATTGCTAACGCAGTGAAATGTAGCGTTAATGTAACGACACGTTCCAATGTTCGAAGTGTAATTGGAACACGTTCCTTTCGCATTAAAGGAACTTGTAACGGGATCTCGTTTCAATATTGGTAACGAACGAGGAACGAGCTTTCGTTCCTGTTTTAGAGGGACGTGTGCAACACTGCTTAGCGGCTATGGTATTGCGTTGCTAAGCACGAGGTCGCGCGATGAAAACCCGGCCGTGGTGGCCGAGCTGCCGCTCGCATCAACTCGAACTAAGTCGCGAAAACGCAGCGAATGGCGAACTCTGTTCCCACCGCAGTTTGCTTTCAAGAGGCAGCGGCCGCCCGGGCCACCCGTAGTGGAACGCCCCCCACCCCCCCCCCCCCTTCCTCCTTACCCTCCGCCCGGAGCTTTTCGAGCAAAGGAAGACGGCGCGCTGCCTCCCCGCTTCCTTCGCTTGCGTGCGCGAGATTGAGCCACAATCGCCGGCTCACCCTCCCACGCTTTCACTCGCACATACAGCAGACTGCGTGCGGAGACAATTTTATCGCCCTTGGACATTATACGGAACCTCACCGCGACAGCAAGGCCGAGCGCAGAAATGCGCCTGTAGTGTCCATATCATTGAAATCGCAATAAAATGCCTCGAGTGAGGTGGTGGTGGTTAAAACGTCGCGATTAAAAAAACAAAGTGTTGTCCTCCGGGCATATGTACATATTGTAGTGCATCTCATGAAGACAAAGATACGCAGTTGGGCTCGGGCGCTCGGACTGCGGCCGCTTTGCGAGAAGAGAGGAAGCAGAACTAAAACAGGCGTTCTGGCGGACGGCCGACTGTCTGATTTAGAGCACTGCACGGGCCTGATTTTTCGGCCCGAGCCCGGCCCGGGCCCGCTTTACGAGGCCCGAGCCCAGCCCGGGCCCGTAATACAAAGCCCGAGCCCGGCCCGGGCCCGGGCGTACATGACCGAGACCAACCCGGGCCCGTGGTTCCAAGCCCGGGCCCGACCCGGGCCCGTGTTACTGAGCCCGGGCCCGGCCTGGGCCCGGGCGTTCATTACTAGGCTTAGCTAGGGCCCGCGTGTGCATGACCAGGCCCGGCCTGTAAGAAAAAAAAATTCTTTTTTTTTTACTTACAGATTGTCCCGTACCTCTCAGCCTCACCTTCTAGAGGTTTAATAAGCTGCAGTATATAAGCAATAAAAGGCCGAAATCTTTGTTTCTCCCACTGCAACATCAGTAATCCGGCCCATTGTCTGTGCTACTATTTTTCTGGTGGTGCGCATGCACTTACCTTGATTTGTATGATATGGTTCTATGATGTCATTTAGCATGCAAATATACAGGGCGTTTCATTTTAGCTGAACCAAATTTTGAAAGATTGCCTGTGGGAGATAGCAGAGTTATAATCCTTGATCTAAAGTACTCGATGAGGCGGCGATTATTTCCACGAGAAATCAAAACGCCTAATTGAAGAATTACCATAATTATGCCATTTAACGTTTTACTTAATTATTTTATGGCACATCTTTCAATCTACGAATTATAGCCGCCGAGTTCGCAAGGCGTACCCACTTGGAACGAATTCTCAGGACTAAACCAGTTTCGAGATAATAGTTTTCAAAGTGTCCGACGAAATCAATCAAATCAGATTAATTGATTGTCCAGTTTACATGCTGGACGGTCACTTTGGACTAACAGCTACATATGTAGCTTGACGTGACCCATAAGACCAGGTAAGGCAATAGTGCAGCAAACGCAACACCAGCTATACAACATAGCATGAGACTGAATTTTACAAGATCAACATTTGCTAAGAAAACGATACAGGATTTACATTATATACTCAGAACCATACACAAAGGCAGAATAATAATCACATCAGATACATTACAAGCGACCAAAGTGTCAGCTGAGTTCTTTATTACTGAAATTACCGCCATTTTTGTGTCTGTTAAATGTGAATGGTAGGTAATGTCTTAACGACTGATGCTTATAGGGTGTTCTGAAGTATGGAATTGACCATATCTCAGGATTTCTTGTGTTCGCATTAATGCGACGACGCTCTAAGGAGGCTAATTGTTTTATGTAGTTCTAAGCTAATTCTGACATGGATGGCCTAATGGATGGTCAGAACGTCTAATTGAATATTTAACTTAATTACGAGAATTACCTTTTTAATTAATTATTTTACGGCACACCTTTCAATCTACGAATTATAGCCGCTGAGTTCGCAAGGCGTATCCACTTGGAACGAATTCTCAGGACTAAACCAGTTCCGAGATAATAGTTTTCAAAGTGTCCGACGAAATCAATCAAATCAAATTAATTGATTGTCCAGTTTACATGCTGGACGGTCATTTTGGACTAACAGCTACATATGTAGCTTGACGTGACCCATAAGACCAGGTAAGGCAATAGTACAGCAAACAGTGTGCACACATGCACAATAATTCACATATATTTCCAGCAATCGCTGGAATTCCTCATAGACGAAATAGCTATGAACGGAAAGACAAAGAATATTTGCGTCACGGCGAGTTAACAGAATTGGAAAAAGTTTTAACAGAATGCATTTTAAACAACACTACAATAACTATACTAGCTATACAAAACAACGCAACACCAGCTATACAACATAGCATGAGACTGAATTTTACAAGATCAACATTTGCTAAGAAAACGATACAGGATTTACATTATATACTCAGAACCATACACAAAGGCAGAATAATAATCACATCAGATGCATTACAAGCGACCAAAGTGTCAGCTGAGTTCTTTATTACTGAAATTACCGCCATTTTTGTATCTGTTAAATGTGAATGGTAGGTAATGTATTAACGACTGATGCTTATAGGGTGTTCTGAAGTATGGAATTGACCATATCTCAGGATTTCTTGTGTTCGCATTAATGCGACGACGCTCTAAGGAGGCTAATTGTTTTATGTAGTTCTAAGCTAATTCTGACATGGATGGCCTAATGGATGGTCAGAACGCCTAATTCAATATTTAACTTAATTACGAGAATTACCTTTTTAATTAATTATTTTACGGCACACCTTTCAATCTACGAATTATAGCCGCTGAGTTCGCAAGGCGTATCCACTTGGAACGAATTCTCAGGACTGAACCAGTTTCGAGATATTAATTTTCAAAGTGTCCGACGAAATGCATGGGCGTCCAGTTAACTTTATGAGGAAAACGCTGTTTTATGCATTGAGGCACAAAAGTAACTGGCCTTAGCGCTAAAATAATGCCATAGTATCGACACTGGTAATAGTGCGATCGCAAAAGCCGTAACATGGAAATGGTTTGAGGAGTGGTTCTTTGTACAATTTATTTTTCCTTACGCGGAAACAACGTTCGTTTTTGCGGAAAAGAAAAAAAAATTAGCGCAGCTTGGACTGGCGGCGCAATGCTAAAGAGACAGCGGAGGTGATGGGCACCTAGCTAGTCCTGGCTTTTGGGCTAGACTAAGCACTACCAAGTCATCCCCAGCATTTCCCGGAATTTATTTATTATTGATTGATTATCGATTAGCTATTGATTGGCTATCGATTGTCTATTGCAAGATATTGGCCACGTATTTGGGATAGGCTAAGCATTACCAAGTTATCCAAATTTATTGATAATTGATCCATTATCGATTAGCTATTGATTCGCTGTCGATTTGCTATCGTGAGGTATTGGCCACGTATTTGGGCTAGGCTAAGCACTACCAAGTCATCCCCAGCATTTTCAGGAATTTATTGATTATTGATCGCTATCGACTAGCTACTGATTGGCTATAATTTCCTATCGATAGGCAATTAGTACCCACCATTCTTAGCTAGACTTATCTAGACTCAGCTTCGCTAGTTCACAGGTGTATGTGCCATTGCGCTTGGACCCTTTCTGCACTGCTGCCACGATCGGCACACATTTTTGGATTCAGCGGACACATTAGGCCCGGCTGAAACAGCTCCGCTGTTAAAAATGTGAACTTCATCTGTTTTACTATTTTCTTTGATAATATATAGTCATGTGATAAGATATACAGTCAAGAGAGCGGTGTGGATCTGAGAACAAACGGGTGTAACCGATATTCTAGTTGACATTAAGCGGAAAAAATGGAGCTGGGCCGGCCATGTAATGCGTAGGATGGATAACCGATGGACCATGAGAGCTACAGAATGGATACCAAGAGAAGGGAAGTGCAGTCCAGGACGGCAGAAAACTAGGTGGGGTGATGAAGTTAGGAAATTCGCAGGTGCAAGTTGGAATCAGCTAGCGCAAGACAGGGTTAATTGGAGATCGCAGGGAGAGGCCTTCGTCCTGCAGTGGACATAAATATAAGCTGATGATGATGATGATGACAGTCATCTTGCACGTGTCACTTCAGCTTGGTACAGAATGCACTGAACCATGCAATGCATAATGGTCGCGTGTGCTCGAAGGCCTACTTAGGCCCTTCAATGAGCGGGCCCGAGTCTGGCCCGGGCCCGTGGCTTCAAACCCGAGCCCGGCCCGGGCCCGCGGCTCTAAGCCCGGGCCCGGCCCCACCTCGCCGACAAACGCTTCGGACGGCCCGGCCCGGTCCCGTGCAGTGCTCTAGTCTGATTGCCTCTTTACCACGGCGCAGCCGACTGGAACCAACTCCCGGGGTTAGTTCAAGTAGTAAAACATAAATACCCCAGAAAGTGGATAGGAAAACGGCGCCGCGGTAGCTCAGTTGTTAGCAGCATCGCACGCGTAATGCGAAGGCGTGGGATCATTCGTCACCTGCGGCAAGCTGTTTTTTCATCCACTGTCATTACCAATTATTTAGCATTTCATTATTTCAATTAGTAAGTAGAGGCAATTTCGCCTACGTTGTCCTTGGTGTCTATGTTTATTGGCTTCTTATGATATGCTTAAAAATCGGGCCCCTTGGTGCCCTTTCTGCACGGTTATATATATAGAATGAACGAATAAACACGACGTACTGTTATGATCGGCTTGGAGCTGCACCTGTGAAATGTGGGAATCAAGCTCGAGCGCCTTTCCCGTGACGAGATAATCCTCTTTCATCCCCGAGAGAGCGTCTGACCTCTACGGAGCAGACGAAAACAGCGAGCTACCAAGAAGGAAGACCCGAGGGAGAGGAGGTCGCCAACTTGACCGCCCGACAGAGGTCTGACACTTCCACAAGTTCCCCGAAGGAGTCATCGCCAGGTTATGCCTGGAATCTGTATCTCTCCAATGTGGGAAGCAAGCCCCAGCGCTTTTCCCGTGACGAGATAATCCCCTTCAGCCCCGAGAGAGCTCTCACCTCTACGGAGTAGACGAAAACGGCGAGCTACCAAGAAGGAGGACCCGAGGGCGAGGAGGTCGTCAACTTGACCACCGGAGAGAGGACTTCCACGAAGGAAACGCCGGCCACCACGAGGGGATTTAAGGCCGTCCTGGCCCCCGTGTTAATCAGAACCGCTCGAGACTCGGATAGAGTCAAAACCATGTACCAATGAAGTGAATACAATCTTTTCTATTTTTCATCATCACGATGCCCGCCTTCATCGTCGTCTCCTGATTCCTGCGGTGACGACCCACCTCACCCGGTCGAGATTATATCAGCTGGTTGGCAGCAATGGGATACTCCACCCTTCGTCCTGGCTTCAGCAGAATGGTGAGCGCTTGACTTTCTTTGAGAATTTGCCAGGTTTTAGCTTGTGTGTTTTCTAAAACGGTAAATTAGTTTCTGTACGTGCAGGCTCCTGTTGAAAGCTTCCTCACGTCACAGCAGAGTAAGAAAGTCCTCGTTCGGGATTGACCATGGATTTGAGCAAACGGAGAAAGCCAGAGTTGTTGGTAATTTGTGAAGAGCTGGGAATTGAGGTCGGGAAAAGTCAGAGAAAGCCGCAGCTTATTGACGCGATTGAGAAGTGCGGGGCTCTTGAGAACGAAATTTCAGAAGCATGGGAAGAGATAGAGAAACGAGCTGAGAAAGCTGAGCAAAACGCTGCAGAAGAGAGGGAAAGGCAAAGGTCTGAGAAAGCTGAACGAAGTGCTGCAGAAGAAAGGCAGAGAGCTGATCAAAAGGAAGCTGCAGAAAGAAAGGAACGCGAGGAACAGAGAGCTCACGAAATAAGGCTAAAAGAACTAGACGTGCAGCGGGATCTGGCCAGGCAAACAGCAAATAACCTCTCAGTAGATGAAAGACGTTCAGGTGAAACAGGAGTGAAGGTAAGGGATCTCATGCCGTCGTACAAAGTGAACGATGACATGGGTTTGTTTCTCGTTACTTTTGAACGAACCTGTGAGAAAAACGGGTTGGCACTAGAGAGTTGGCCGCAACAGATTCTGACCGTTCTTCCTGGCGAAGCAACCGAAATAATTGCAAGGCTAACGAAGGACGAGTCAGAAGATTATCAGAAAGTAAAAGCTGCGTTGCTAAGGAAATATCGGCTCTCAGCGGAGGCTTTCCGCCGCCGTTTTCGGGAGGCAGCTAGGACACCGGGCGAGTCTTTTCAAGATTTCACTTACAAACTGAAAGCCAATTTAATTGAGTGGCTAAAAGGGGAAGATGCGTTCGGTTGTCACGACAAGGTTGTTGAGCTAATCTGCATGGAGCAGTTCTATGGGTCCTTGAGCGAAGAGATGCGCCTGTGGATTCAAGATAGGTCGGGCGAGAAGGGCTTAGAACGTGCTGCAGTGCTAGCAGATGAATTCGCCGCACGTCGCGAATCCGAGAAAACGCGCGTCAGGCCGTTGACTAAATTCGGCAAAGAGGAAAACAGGCGCCCCTTTCACAAAGAGAAAGCTGGAAGTGAGACCAAAGACATGCCGACAGATAATTTAGGCCAGAATAACAGTGCAGCGAAAGACGAAAGAAAAACAGAGAGGGCGTTTGAGGCAAGAAAACCGGTCGTCTGTTTCCGTTGCCAGGAGCCTGGACACCTTGCGATCGGCTGTCAGAAGCCTAGGATTGTTTTTTCTTTCGTAAATGACGACGGAAACTTGGAGCTCTTAGAACCCTACATTCGCGACCTCGCAGTGAACGGAACGCCATGTAGGGTACTTAGGGACTCGGCTGCGACAATCGACATCGTCCACCCTGCGTATGTGCAACCTGAGGATTTTACCGGGGAACATGCGTGGATCCGGCAGGTAGTTGAGGAGGATAGTGTTTGCTTGCCCATAGCCAGCGTAAAGATCGAGGGGCCCTTCGGACTATTGATGACTGAAGCCGCGGTATCGCAGAATCTGTCCAAACAATACCCCTACTTATTTTCAAATCGCTCGGAAATGCTGCTAAAGAAAAAGGGTCTGAGTTTTGGCGACTATACGGCCCAAGCTCTCCCGCGTCCCCAGGCTCATGAGATCGCGGCGGAGATAAGGCAAGGCAATGAAGAAGGAAAAAGGCCTCATGACATAGCTACTCAGGAAGCGCAGCACATAACTAATGAAAGCGGGGGAAAAGGTGCTAGCGAGGAGGCATTCGGCTCAGTGGGCATACCGCAGCAGAGGCTGGTAGAGGAATTAGAAACTAATTTGGAGCTGTCACATTCGGAGGGCTATTTAGACCATTTGAAGGTTGTTAAAGAAGAAATCGCGGCAGAAGAGAGCAATTACGTCGCGAAGGTAGAAGCAGTGGCTATTCCGGAGCACGTTCCTTGCGGAGACAAGGCTTGTTTTAGCAGTCCTAAAAAGGTCAAGGAGGCGCTGAAAACCTCCCTTGTACCTCCGCATTTGAGCGGGGTTCCGGAATCGTCCAAAGGAGAGGAGACTGATATGGCGGCCAAACAGGGCAGGACCCGGACGATCGAGGATTGCACAGGCACATTCGGTGACCGCCTGGCGAGGCAAAAATTTTTCAGACAGCGCAAACGAGCGAAGTATTTAGCACAGCGCAAATTCGAGACATACACACCGCAGCCCGTAAGCGAAGGGAACAGGCCACCACGCAGAACTTCAAAGGGCTCGCTATGGTGGCTGAGAAAATGGAGACGTCGCCAAAGGCGGCTGACAACAGAACAGGGCGCGTCTCCGCGAGTAGGAATGCGGCTGAAAGGGGCAACCTGGATGAGGTACGCGCGCAAGCACAGGGCCAGTCAAACAGTCAATGAGGGGGAATGCGCCGTGAGAGGGAGAGCAAAGGAAGAATGGCGATTCTCCTCGCGTTTACGGCCTCCCTCCCTGAGACGCAAAAGAAAGCTGCGGCCACACGAATTGACAGGTGACAGGAGGGGGCAGTGTGTGTCTGGCACCCTTTATTGTCCATGGCGAGGCCCAATGACTTTCAGATTGCGACCTAGTCGAGTGCGCATTAGGAGGTAGTAATTGTCGAATTGGGCGCCTCCATAAGGTTCCCGTTTGTAAATTTGTAAATAGAGCACGTTGCATTTTTTTTCATTTGTTAGTTATTAAGCCCTTATTTCTTTTAATTTCAAAGGTTCCGCGTTAATCTCGGTGATTCGTTGTGATGATTGTTATGCGCGCCAGTTACGCGAATAAAACTGCGAAGCAGGTTTTGCGACGGTGGTGGCTCGTGGCGCTGTTTTGTAGATAGGCATTGATATGGAGGTTTGTAGAAACAAACCATTTTGGGTAATTCAATGCTTACAGGGTAGGTGCGTTTATCGGCTACCATTGCAGATAGAGTATGGCTTGTTTTCTGGCTTTAAATGCCACTTTATGAATCAGCTTAATTAGGAGTTCAGGCGGTCATCACAGAGCAGTACATTTTGCCTTGAACCGCTGGTACTGGCAGATACTATTGACCCAACGAGTAACTAACTCACTGCGCAGCATTTATCCGTCTGATCATTTTCAATGCACTCTCGGTCTCCCAATAAATGTGGCTTTCCCGGGCAGGAGAAAAAAAAACGTTAGGTATTAGGTTAATTGAAAAATGCACTTAAGTCTGTTTTTTTCCTTTTGTTAATTTTCGGGAAGCTCGAACGAGGGCTGCAGGTTTAATTCTGATAAGGTTTTGCGTGAAGAATGTGTGAACCTGGCAGTTCTCATGGTTAGTTGGGTGCTCTCTGTTTGTTGTGCCTTGGGCTTGGCGTGGTCTATTTCCAGAGGGTGTCACCTGGCTTGCCTTGGAACGAACGGCGAAACAAAGCAGAGGCACGGGGTCTATGGTCTCTTCGAGGTGCTTGGATGCTGCAACCCCTTCGAGACCTCCTGTGGCGGTGGACGGGCTGTTATGATCGGCTTGGAACTGCACCTGTGAAATGTGGGAATCAAGCTCGAGCGCCTTTCCCGTGACGAGATAATCCTCTTTCATCCCCGAGAGAGCGTCTGACCTCTACGGAGCAGACGAAAACAGCGAGCTACCAAGAAGGAAGACCCGAGGGAGAGGAGGTCGCCAACTTGACCGCCCGACAGAGGTCTGACACTTCCACAAGTTCCCCGAAGAAGTCATCGCCAGGTTATGCCTGGAATCTGTATCTCTCCAATGTGGCAAGCAAGCCCCAGCGCTTTTCCCGTGACGAGATAATCCCCTTCAGCCCCGAGAGAGCTCTCACCTCTACGGAGTAGACGAAAACGGCGAGCTACCAAGAAGGAGGACCCGAGGGCGAGGAGGTCGTCAACTTGACCACCGGAGAGAGGACTTCCACGAAGGAAACGCCGGCCACCACGAGGGGATTTAAGGCCGTCCTGGCCCCCGTGTTAATCAGAACCGCTCGAGACTCGGATAGAGTCAAAACCATGTACCAATGAAGTGAATACAATCTTTTCTATTTTTCATCATCACGATGCCCGCCTTCATCGTCGTCTCCTGATTCCTGCGGTGACGACCCACCTCACCCGGTCGAGATTATATCAGTACGTGGAACCAGATTATTTTTACTGTCAAACACTTCGGCTGGTGGACCAGCCTTCATCATTATATATATATATATATATATATATATATATATATATATATATATACAGTGTTCTACACTACCAAGACGCATAAGCCCGGCTGCCCATTTAGGGCCATTGTGACTGAAGAGGGCTCTTGGCAGAAGTGGGTGTCAAGCTTTTTGCAACGAGCCTTAAAGGGACTTGCGCCACCGGATCATCTTGCGGTACAGAGCTCGTTGTCGCTCGTGGCGCACCTTAGAAACAGTTTTCCCAGTGCGAATGCTGCCTTCTCGTTCGTCATTGAGGACATGTTCTATTCAATACCCCAGTGTTGGGCTGCTAAGCAGGAGGTCGCGGGATAAAATCCCGGTCACGGCGGCCGCATTTCCATGAAGACGACATGCAAAACACACGTGTACTTAGATTTAGGTGCACGTTGAAGAACCGCAGGTGGTCGAAATTTTTTGGAGTCCCACGCAACGGCGTACCTCATAATCAGATCGTGGTGTTGGGACGTAAAACCCCATAATTTCATTTAATTCAATACCCCAGGACGAACTTCGAGAAGCAGTGCGAGAATTCATCGAAGATAACGGGACTGTTGCCTTTGAGAACAAATGCGGAATTGTACTCGAGTCTTTCCTGGAGCTTCTGAGTGTGCAATTAAGTCCACCATCGTACAGCATGGCGACAAGTATGCGGTTCAAAAACAAGGCATCTATATTGGTTCGAGTGTCGCGCCTGTTCTGTGTAACGTGTTTTTGGCTAAGTTCGATTCAGCGTTACGTGAAGCACTTAATGACTCGCGTGTTATTAGGGTGTACAGATATGTCGATGATTTTTCATCATACTAAATCTTTCTCCAACTTTTAATTTTCTTTCTCCAACTCTTGTGCGCAGCAAGAGCAAATTTGTCGTAACTGAGCCCACCCGCGAGAAATTAGGCAGAAAGAAAAAACAATTAGATAGTGACCACGCCGAGGAACTTTACTGAGTCAGAAACATGACAAGCCACTGCTTCAAAGTGTTTGCCAAACATTGAACGTAACGAAAAAGACCCCTATCTTGATTCTATTCATAAGCGTGAAAGTTTGAACAGCTTGGAATACATATTTAAAGAGCCCCTAAACCACCCGGAGGTCGAAATTTAGTTGTGGTGTTGCAGTTGTGCACGAGTCTACAACGAACACGTAGCCGCGAGAATTTTTCGAAATGGTGCCGTAATAGCGGAGTTACACGCGTTTGATGATCGAAAAACGGCCCTCGCTCATTTCGCTCTTTCCTTCGCTTCTCTCCTCGTCGGCTGGTCTCCCCTCCTCGCCTAGTGCTGCGCAAAATGTCACGTGACCTACGTCATCGCCAACGCGCTTCTCAAAACGCCTACTTCCGGTTAAGGCACGTCGACGCTAGCCATGCTAGCGGCCTCCTGTCTGCCGCGCGAGAAGCGTCCAAAGTAGACAATTCGGCCGGCGCCTCGCCCGCTGCACCATCAACGGGCCAATCGACGACCGCGAAGCTGCGCGCCTCCGCCACCGGCAACGAAAACATTGGCTGCTGCTGAGTGCACGGCTACCGACGGGAGACGACCGGCTCGGCTGTGCTCGCATCGCAGCCGACGGCGCCGCTAATATCAGCGCATTTTTCTTCTTTATTTTTGCGAAGAGCGATAACAACGATAAGAAAATATTGCGGCTTGTGAGCGTCGGTAATGCATTTCGAAGCGCCGTCCGCTTTAGCTTTGAAGGGAACCGGAAAAGGCCTAGCGACGATATCGGCGCCGTCGAGTGATCAGCGGCGGAGAGGCTGCCGCACAAATGAGTCCCGGTCTCATCCTCTCTACGTAGGGCAAGGAAATCTCGCCGCTCGCGAGCAAAACCGCTGTCGAACGGCGGCCCGCGAATGGCAAACGGCGTGCGGCGAGTTAGCGTGCCGGTAACGTGGACTCGGCGCTTTTCGGCTACCCGATGTTGCTGCGGTGCCGGCGCGTGTTATGCGAAGCGTGCCGCTATAGACCCAGTGTTGCGCGCACGTCTGGAAAGGCCAACACTGTCGTACTCTATTCGCGCAGCTAATCAGACCGCTAAGCATGACTGTGTTGGAACACGAGCGATTTGGCACTTGCGTTGCGGTCTGTAAATACCGATGCGCAAGCGCGCACAAGCGAGCAACACGGCAAGGACGAGCAGGGAGCGCGCGTACCTGCTAGCAGACAAACCGGAAGTCGTAGGTTCTTGTTCGACCAATGGACATCGTTTCCACCATTGACATCACCAGATTTCCCCTGCTGACGTCGTATCGACCGCTGGGGTTCCGTTCCGAAAAGGCGAAGGGAGGAGGACGGCATTGTTTTTATGGTTTTGTGGCGCGCCCGCGGCGCGTAGCGCTGCAGCGTTTGGCATCGTTGATCGTAATTGCATTCTGAACTCGTTGCGCATATTTACTTGAAATGTTCACAAAATATCTCAGGTGGTTTAGGGGCCCTTTAAATGTTTTTAGTGCCTGTTAAAAGAACATGGGGCGGAATTCACTCAGCGAACTTACGGACAAATTTTGGCGTAAGAAAAATCTTACGAAAAAAGCGTATTCACAAAGCTAAAACTGTTCGTAAGATCAGCAAACTTGTGATGCCCGCCGCTGCAAAGAGGAGTGCTGTAGACGAAAAAATGCACCTATGTAAGGGTAGCACAGGTGCGAACTTCAGTAGTTCCGCCAATAGTAAGCGTAAGTCGATTCACAAAATCTAAACAGCCATCGCAGATGACGACTTAAGAAGAAATTTCTACGATATGATTGTAGTAGTCTTACGAACATCATTATGTCTATAGCTGCGCCGCTCGAGCTGACGCGGTTAAGCGTTGGAACGCGCTGTTGCGGCTGATTGGCCAGAGGCCACAACTGATAGCCGAGGATGGCGCGTGCTTATATCTTTGTGGCGCACTCTGATTTGTCATCTCAAAGTGCATTGAGCTGTTTCAGTGCATAATTGCTTGAACGTGCCCTGCTGTGGAAGGCAGTAGCATTAATGCTGTGCGGCGTACTTCTGCCTAGTGTCTGACAGGCTGTGTTTCTGTATGCGCGCAGCAGCCTGACTTTTCATGCTCGTCATGACACTCCATTGGGTGTCAGCAAACATAAGTGCCGTGTCCGTCCCTGATAACCGTCAAGTTTGTCATTGATGTGTTTGGAGCCCAATTCTATCGTATTTTTTCTAGTTTGAGCGTTCTCTTGCTCATAGGGCTGCGGATGATTATTTTGTAGCGTTAGCTACACTGGCCTAGCCAAGCCCGTTTCGCGCGGCACATCAAGAGCCGTGCTGCGCATGCGCAAGGATCAGTGATGTCACACGGCTTGCGCACCGGAGCCACCGGAGCCGGCACCTCTCGCGCACTCCGCCGCGCGCGACTCACCGCCGCCGGTCTGCGCATTCCAGAGGAGTGACGTCGTAGCCGTGGTAGACGCACTGGCGCCGGCGCGCGCTCGCTGTGTAGTCGCCCTCTGACACTGCGCTGGAGCCGCTGCGCTTCTGACTGGCCTTTGCCAGTGTGGTATAGCCATGGAGAAGGAGAGCGCAAATGCTGCTCAACAGCGCAGAAGAACGGAGAAGCTTGACTCATAAGAATAATCTTATCTTAAGAATAATCTTAAGAATAAGCTAAGAATAATAAGCTGAACATTTGCTAACGCTACGTATATCCTGGCATAGCCGAGCTAAGCCACTGCAACTTTTTTTCCAACGCTTTGAGGCTATAATTCTCCATGAGAGATGAAACAATGAAAAAACGATGAAACATTTCTAGTTATCAAAACTTGTTGTTGCACAATTCGCTGTTGTCGTCTGTGTTGTGCCTATTATATAGCTCATAGTTTTAATTCAGTATATAGTTGAAGGGACGTAGTGTCTGTGCCCACGGTGTTGCTCATTATGTGGCCTACAGTGTGCAGTATGCGCACGGCGGATGGAAATTCTGTCTAGGATATGAGGTGGGACGTCAATACGATGAAATAAAAAAAAAGAAAATGCGTATTGTGATGATGTGAAATACCAGCATTGTGATGATGTGAAATAAAATGCATCTCACGAACGAAACGAATTGTCGCATGCGTCCACAGACTACACGCACGCACGCGCGTGGGCACACACACACACACACACACACACACACACACACACACAAACTTATGTTTATAACTACAAAGAGACGTATAACTGGAGACACTTTGTTTTTGGTAAAAGCGAGCGCAGCATAACGCTCATAAAGACACCACAGTGTTTCTGTTTTGCATGCACAAAGCCAGTACATGCAACAGCCAACGGTAAAAGCAGACGGCAAAAAGAAAAAAAGAAAGTGCCACAGCAGACGACAGCCATCGTCTTCCTATGATTGGCTCGAGGTGCTTATTTTAAACCACATGCTAACATCAGTCCTGGGTGAAATGACGTCACTCACGTCTTTCAGTCGCTTCGTGCGATGTTCTTTCTATAGCTTCTTCCTCTCACTCTTACCTAAGAAACCCTTCATAGGCGTTTGTGAATCCAGCGCAAGAATTTTCGTCCAGCCGGCAACAGTCTTACGATGATTCGCTCCTGCTGTGCAGTAGTCAGGCCAACATGACGGCGCGACAAAGCCGGTCACAGTGGCCCAGTATCGTGCAATGAACAATGTAGAGCGTGCCCGACGCTAAGCGCGGTCACCAAAACGCGTCGTATCAGCAAGATGAGCATTGACATCGTTACAACATTTCTATGTAATTAGCTTTGTAAGTGCATATCGTAGGGATCGTACTGAAGGACTGAATGAACTTCACATAAAGGCCGGGGTGCTGGCGGCATACGGCTGACAACTCATAATTATTTCATTTACTTCCATATTTGCCTTCATACATCACACGTATCCGCAACTTCTGAGGTTTCGACTCTGCCTCAGTGACAGTTGCGGCTTCACATGTTTTATTTAGCCGCATGAAAAGTGGAAAAATACTTATCGAGAAAATGTCAGGCAAGCAGACACAATCTCTCCAGTTATACTAATTGAATGCTTAGGAGAAGTATTCAAGCTATTAGATTGGGGAGGATCAAAGGCGATGCTAAACAGCGAATATGTCAACAACCTTCAGCTTGCCGATGACATTGACCGGTTCAGCAACGCTGGAGACACATTGCAACAATTTATTGAGGACCTTAACCGAGAATGTGTCAGAGTAGGTTAACAAAGATAATGTTGAATAACATGTCAAGCGAACAAGAATCCATGATCAGCAGTCAGGCTCTAGAGTATGTAGAGGAGTAAGTTTATATTGGTCAATTACTGATAGGAAACCCTGATCACGAGACAAAAATTTACATCGGGATGAAAATGGGTCGGAGTGCATACGGCCGGCATTACCAAATCGTGACCGGGAGCTCACCGCTGTCGTTGAAAAGAAAAGCGTGAAATCATTCAATTTTTCCAGTACTATCATATAGGGCAGAAACGTTGAAGTTAACAATGAAGTGTGAGAATAAGTTAAGGACCGCTCAAACAAGCGATGAAATGAAAAAAAAAAATGATATGCCTGTATAACGCTAAGAGAGAGGAAGAGAGCGCTGTGGATCAGAGAGCAAACGGGGGTAGTGTTAGTTGAAATTAAGAGAAAAAGAAATGTCGCAGTTTCGCCCGAAAGGCGAAGCATCAATTGCGATAAGAAATTAGCAGAGAGCTATTCGGAGTAGGGATGGTAGTTTTATCGGCTGCATAAACTTGGACACACTCGCTTACTAACTGGATTAACAAGCGTGGTGTCAGCGCGCACAAGCAAACATGGATAGATCACACTCAATGACCGCAGACAACCACTGTCAAAACGCTGGCAGCAACCGCAGCCGCCGCAGCGAGCCAAGGTTCGTGCTGTCTATCGCTTCAACGGGAATAGAGCGGCGAATGCACAGCGAAAAGGTCAGAGCCGTGTGGAGATCGTTTTAAAGAGACGGTGCGGGCAACCGCCCGGCTGCGGCGGTCGCCCGCACCGTCTCAAGTACAAGCGCAGTTTTTGGCAGAGTAGAAGCTGCCCCCCCCCTCCCTTTCCACTCTGCCTTCCCGCTTTCCTCCTTTCGCGTTGGAGATTGCTTCGGCAGTTCCCTTTGCGCCCGGTTGCAAGATACGCATTTGGTGCCGCAGCACAGCGTCGCCCCGCCTCCCTCCCTCCCGTACCCTCCCCCCCCCCGGCCTTTTGCATGACGGAAGTCGCGTTTGCTTTCAGCCGTGCGTTCGCTCTCCGTGATAGCGCGCGTCCCCCGCGCGCTTTCACTCGCGCATACGGCGCGTGGCGATGATTTTATCGCCCTTGGACTTTATACAGAACCTCACGGCGACGGCGACGGTGACGCCGACGGCAGAAATCCGCTTTAAGTGTCCATACAATTGCTATCGCAATAAAATAGGAGCTAGGCATGCCGCTTAATTTAAAGGGCAGATAATCGGTGGTCCATTAGAAGTACAGAGTGGGTGCTAGGGGAAAGGAAGCGCAGTTGGGTACGGCGGAAAATTAGGTGTTGTAATAAAATCAGGAAATTTGCAGGCATAACTTGAAATAAGCTAGCGCAGGTCAGGCGTAATTAGAGATCGCTGGGAGAGGCCTTCGCCCCGCAGTGAACATAAAAGTACGCTGATGATGTTTTAGAACATACGAAATTCGGGGGGAATTTTAACGAACTGTTGCTCTTGAGCCGCGTTCGCATGTTTACAGAAGGGCGTCGGATGCCGCTTGGATACCACTCAAGCGGCACATACCATACCACCTTGGTATCGTACTATATGGGCAGTGACTGCTCTGAACAAAGTGCGTCAGTGTCGAGTTGAACCGATTTGAACCGAAACTAGCTAGAATGTTGAACCGCTGTGGGATTTGAGTACGGTGCTATGCCGTATTCTGACGTGCACTTGAACATTTATGGCAACGTTGGCACTGAGCATCGTGGTGATGTTGACTGATTAGCGTTGACTTCTATGAGGGGCCACTTGGGCTATGGCAGACAGCGTAATTAAGGGCTCCAGACCCTGACATCGCGAACCTACGATTTATTACCAGTTTCCAAAATTGATTTGTGCGCCCCTTTGTGCATTTCGCCGCTGTCGTAAAGCGGTATCCTGAAGCAGCAAGAACCAACGGTTGACCTGGAGCGAGGCATCATCGTGTTTTGTCAGCTGAGGAGAAGCTAAAGAGAAGCGATGAACGTCGATATGATGTCAAAGTGTTGATAGGCAGGGAAGCAGGTGTGGATGTTACATAGACTTCTGAAGTTTTCTGTCTTCAATTGGGTGTATTGATAGTCATGGCTTCCTTCTGCATTTCTTTTTTAGGGCTACTTTAATACCTTTCCGTGCCCTCGACAGTGATCATATGTTAAGGGAGCGCGCGTTTTGTCGTCGGTTGGCGCTTGACAGCGTTGTCGACCAGTCCTTTAGACGGTACGGACTGGCGAGGTAGCTGATAATGAGCCTATGCGCGGCCTTAGAACCGCACCTGCAACTGTGTGCAGCGCGATCACATACTATACCGATACGGGGGATGGGCCGTTTGCCTTGAGGCCATACGAACCATTTATTATGGAAGTTTTTTTTATTGCGGTAGCAATTATATGGACACTTCAACCGGATTTCTGCCGTCGGCGTCGCCGTCGCCGTCGCCGTCGCCGTGAGGTTCCGTATAGATAAAATCTTCGCCGCGCGCCGTATGCCCCAGCGGAAGCGTGCGGGGACGCGCGCTATCACGGCGAGCGAACGCACTCAATCTCCCACGCGCAAGCAAGGAAGCGGAAAGCCAGCGCCGGAGGGAGCAGGGGGGGGGGGGGGCACTTCTCTGCCAACAACCGCGCTCGTCGCTCGTCCGCACAGTCTCTTATCTCTCCCACGCGCACGCAAGGAAGCGGGAAGCCAGACCGGAGGGAGCGGGAGGGGGGGGGGGGGCGCACTTCTACGCTGCCAACAACCGCGCTCGTCGTTCGTTCTACCGCACCGTCTCTTATCTCCACACGGCTCTGACCTTTATTTCGCCGCTCAGTTTCCGTTGAAGCGATAGACCGCACGTATACCTTCGCCCGCTGCCAGCGTTTTGACAGTCGTTGGCTGCAGTCATTCAGTGTGATCTATTCATGTTTGTTTGTGCGCGCTCACACCACGCTTGTTCATTCAGTTAGTAATAGTCGGGCCACATTTTCCAACGCACGCTACACATGCAATGCTGCCCAGATCGGCAGTGCAGCACTACAGGTGTGTCCCTTCGCACGCGCTGCCCACGGGAAGCGCTTCTCATCAACACCACCGTTTCACACGTGTCTTCTCGTGGTCATCGAGTCTCTCTTCATGTCGGTCTACTTACGCCGCAGCACACCTGCTTACTTAATCAGCTCATGTTTACTACAATTCATATTGCTACCAAAGCCGCTCACCTTACTTCGTATGACATTGCTGTGTTGCTATCGCATTCATTGATTCGCCCTTAGGGCGAAACTGTGACATTTTTTAATTCCTAAATTAATATCAAAATAAAGACATCTACTAGCTTTGTAATAGGGTGGTGCTGGTGGTGATGTACACAGGCTAAGTGAGCCTGGCAGACCTGGCCGCCAATTGCTCCGAATGAGCGTCTCTTTCTGCGCCAAATATGTCGCCATGAGTCCAGCAGTTCTGTCTCCAGCGGAAATGTGAGCAGAATGCCTAACACTTTCACCGCAATTATTTTGATGGTGGTGCGGTGAGCGGGCGAGTGCGGTTGAGCTTGTCGGCATTGTAGCAGACGCCCGGAAAAGGAAGGTGTCGAATAGGGGTGTGCAGTGATTTGTCGGGAGAGCATAGCCTTGTAGCGCCAACCGACGTCGCAACGCAGCGACCCCAAGATCGGCGCTCTCGGCTTGACAGCCGAGGAGAATAAAGTTGGGCGGCGCGTGCTAACGCCGCAAGCACGGCACGCTCCAGTCCGTTCAAAAAGTCTGCTGAGCTGGTCCTCTTGGTCGTGCGCTCCGCGGCGACCCCTCGGTTTCTTACATTGATGACCCGGACGTGATCCTCAGAGTATCAACAAGGACCGATTCAGCATCGCCTGCTACCGAGCCCTGCCCGCGGCCATGGACCAGCTGGAAGAAGAGTGGCGCCCACCAACGCTCGACGACCCTTGGCGTTTGCAACTGTGGCCCTACCGTCCGCACAGCCCTATCGTGTGGTTCGCGCAGGTAGACGCACAGCTATACGTAAATGGCGTATCGTCACAGCTCTGGCGGTACCTACTCCTCAAGCGAGAAATTCCCAGCGACGTCTTCTCTTGTCTTGACCTTCCGTCATCAGACCAGAACATGTACGAGGGCCTCAAGACCGCCTTCTTTCAACACTTTGGCGTACCAGTTCCCGATCACTTACGCAGCACGACACAGTTTCCTTCAACGGCTGACGCTTCTGAAGGAATGGCTCAAACTACGTCGTCCTCTTCACCATCGGCGCCGGGTGAACGCTACGCCACTGCTCGCGAATCTTGCGCCGCACCTACACCACAGGAGCCACTGTGCGGAGACAACAAGACAACTGCGCCTCCCGCGTCTCGTTCGTTCCCCGACGACAAACAACCTCCCGCCACACTGCCCGAACCATCAACTACACAACTGGTGAGCCCGCTAGTCCTCAGCAACGACCACCTTGCATCCACGCCCGAGCATACTAAAGAGTCGGCATGCACTCCACCCCCACCCGAGTTACATGACGTCCCCAGTCCAAGCCGTGGAGATGACTCAGCAGCGAGCCATGCCTTGACGGTTGTCGAGACGCATATCAGTCCACCTGTTACGAGTGAAATCCTGCGGCAACACTGCGGTGAGACTGGTCCGCCAGTTATCACGTGCACTGCACTTCCCAGCTACGCCAGCGTCTTTCCCGTGGAGCCCTTGTCGCCTGCCCCCTCTCGCAGCACACGTTCAGTGTCTTGGCTTCAACGCCCGAACGACACTGCCTTGACGTTTGGCCCCAAGGATGCCTCCTTGGCTTGCGGTGCTCCGCGTCGGAGAACTCGTGCCCAGCGCGGCCGGCAGCCCCACTGCTTCTCTGGTTTTCGTCGCTGCATCCAACCGATTTTACACAGGTGCCAAGCCGGACGCTGCTACAGCGCACTTCGAAAGCGCCCGCCCTCAACACCGAACCTATGTTCACGGGTCCGACTAACATTCACACGTTGGCACCACGCTAACTTCGATAGAGCAAACCGCGTCCCGTCGTCGCGGGCTTGTCACCACGGTCGCAGCATCAGCGGGGGCCGGATTCTATGTTGCTGTCGGCGCCGACGCACCCCACCACCGTCTTCACCGCTTGACCAGCCCAAACTTGGACGATGTCATCGTGGCTGCCGCGTTCCCCGCACCCTTCTGGGTTAAACGCAGTATTGCGAATATGTGTTTCATGAACGCACTGAAGGAAAGTTGCCCGCACGTTATGCAGCAATGTCTTGCGGAGCATGTGGATCGGCTTAAAGCTTCCGGTTTTCCTTCGTCTATTTTGTTGTCGGTTGGTGAAACTTTCGCAAGAAAAATGAGGAAAGCACGTGAGAATTCAGATCGCCCATTAGAACTGACAAGAAACATTGACGTGATCCCCTATTGCCATAAAATTTCCCACGGGCTGAAAAGAGTGTCCCGGAAATTAGATGTTAACCTGGTGTTTTCAGCTCCCCGTAAGCTTTCTGGCCTTTTCGTCCGCATCTCCGGCCTCGAACGAGATTCAGCCTGCAAGCCCAAGCACCGGACAGAGTTCACTAAGTGCGCGGTGGGGGCGGTTTATTCAATCCCCATGGCTTGTGGGAAAGTATATATCGGCCAGACGGGGCAGTGCCTAAATTAACGCCTCAGGGAAAACGACAACACGCTGCGATCGGGTACAGGGAGCAACTTGGCGTTGCATGTGAAAGATTGTAACCGCTGCTCGCCTTTGTTTTACAGCAATAGCATCATCGGCAGAGGGAGGTCCAAGCAGGAGCACGAACTGCTTAAAGCGTTTTATCAAAAAGAACGAGCGGGTTTGCAAAAGCGACGCTTCCGTGCTTATCACGGAGAAAGAGTGGCGATTTTTATCGGGGGTTGTTTGATTTCTTCAATGTGTCTGTTTGGGTTCCTTCTTCTGCACGTGCGTTTGCGCTGGAAAAGCGGTGTATAAAAGTACGTGGATGCTTCA
This sequence comes from Dermacentor silvarum, assembly GCF_013339745.2. Taxonomy (NCBI): domain Eukaryota; kingdom Metazoa; phylum Arthropoda; class Arachnida; order Ixodida; family Ixodidae; genus Dermacentor; species Dermacentor silvarum. The sequence goes on along the minus strand of NC_051158.1, from coordinate 164,580,031 downwards.
ATAAATAAGTTTCAAGTCCGGCGACTGTGTGTGTGTGCGCCTCCTTCTGGTCCTGCGTCTTAGTTATCACTGTTTTTTTTTTTTCGCTTTACAACATTAACCAACCAGGCCAGCAATTCACGCTGCTTTGCAACTGGTGTTTGTCGAATCCTCCATGACATCGAAAAGGTGTCTTTGTATCGTCGGAGAAGACTTCTGAGCTGTTGCTGCTTGTATACCCATGGGGAGACTTGGATTTATGTCAAAGTCTGGTTCGGGAACTATGGTCGTCGGGGTAGATGGGGCAGAATTCGAGAAGACGCACTGCTTGTTTCCACAATTTCCTCGATGTATACGATCGTAGTACAATTGTTGAAGTGTTTGAATTCCTGGCTGAAGTTCGTCAGCATCACTTTCGCTTTCCCTCCGTGCAGTCGAGAGATCCCTCTGGCGACGCAAATTTCATGGTCGAGCAGTAGACGTTGGTCGCCCTCGATGACGCCAACTCAAATTACAATCCTGAATGGAGGCGGAACGCTGACTTCGTCCTCAAGTACACTCAAGGCATGCCAACTGAAAGGCCTCTCCATCCGTATCACTTGGTCTGTGGACAGCGTTATTGACTTCGACTTCAGGTCGATGATTGTGCCTTGTTGGTGCAGGAAGTCCATGCCGATAATTACGTCTCGCGAGCACTGTTGGAGGACAACGAACGCGGCAGGGTAGGTCCACTGATGAACTGTAATTCTTTCCGTGCAGATTTCAGTCGGCATTATGAGGTGCCCTCCAGTTGTCCGAACGTGAGGACTGTCCCATGCAGTCTTGACTTTCTTGAACTTGGCGGCGAATAATCCACTGATCACGGAGTAGTAGACTCCAGTGTGTACAAGAGCGGTGACTTTGTGGCCGTCGAAAAGCACGTCGAGGTCAGTGGTCGTTTGTCTTCTGTTGCAGTTAGGTCTTGGCGTCAGATCATGGCTACGGCGCGTTGAACTGTGGCTGGTACGTCGCGTCGTCAGGTCGTCTTTTGTCGACGTATTCTTGGCTTCCAGGATTCGTTGGGATGGCGGCGTGTCGCTGCTGCGTGGTCCGGATAGATCTTGAAACGTCGTCGTCAGCGGCGGAGCATCTTCGCCATTTCGACGTACAGCTACCGCACCTCCATCGATTGCTGGTTTTAGTTTTCCGGATAGGGGCTTGCGAACCCTCCCCGGGCTGGGTCAGTGTGTGGTCCGCGCTGCGGCGACAGATAGCGTCCTGGTGATGGCAAACGCGAAAGAAGTTGGGGTCTACACTGAGTTCCGGCAATGTAGTCGGCGATGTCTCGTAGTCGCTCGCCAAACTGTGGACGTGGCGCGTTGACGGCGAACCCTCGTAGACCCATCGCGCGGTATGGGCATCGGCGGTATACATGGCCGGCCTCCCCGCAGTGGTAGCAGACCGCGTGGTCATCGGGGGCGCGCCAAATGTCCGTCTTCCTCGGGTATAAATACGGCGAGTTGCGTATAAATAGCGCGAATAGTTTCTCTATCCCACCCCGCATCAAGAACTGAACTTTATTTTCTTCAGACGTGTTGGTGTTGGCATGGCAGAAGACCTAGGTGAGTCACCTGCGTGACTATATTTCAGTATTGAGATGCTCTCGTTCGGTAATTGCACTCTTGTTGTCTCAATAAAACGTCGGCCCTTTCTTTCCTAGCGACGCTCGTGAAGGTCCTCAGGAAGTTACTGCGGAACAGGTCCCACGTTGTAAGGGTGGACTCCCTATCCACGAACCATTTCCTCAGAGCATCTTCCAAGAAGAAGTACACGTGGCGTAGCTTATCATCAGCGGTCCAGTTGTTGAAGGCTGAGATTCTTTCGAAAGTCTCGAGCCAGGTTTCCAGATTATCCACAAATTTCCGGAGCTCCATGAAAGGTAGGAGGTTCCCTGGGTTGTTGAAGCACAATGGGTGACGCTGGGGCTGCCATTTTGGTTTTTAAGTTGGCCATTGTCGTATCATGCAAAAGTCCGTGCTCCGGTGACAATCCTTGCAGCCTGCGGCTACCTCGCTGGCCCTTGGTGACCTTGGTGTTGTCCTCGGAGTTCGGGCTCGAATCACGGCTTCATGGGGGCATCCGCTGCATGACCGCAAAGCACCTTCACCAGATATAACGTAGTAGTGATGGTGCAGAATACACAGAATAACTGTGCGTGACTATACCAACTTTTTTATTGGGCGAACCTGTGCCCACAAAGCAAGTTACACTCAATGCACTGCGATAGCGGCGAACACAGTCGACGATCGTCGAAATCTAATCAGCGCGTCAAGCGCGTCGGCTTTAATACAGAAATCATCGAAGGTTCTATCTTTGGTGCCGGAGTGTTTTCCAGAAAATGCTACACAATGGCTACAAAAATGGCTACGCCAATGCTACAAAATAGAACCATCGATAACATTCCATTGAAGAAACTTCCGATACATGCAGGCGTGTGCATGTATATATATATATATATATATATATATATATATAGGTTTCTAGTCTCCAGTATCAGGAAATAGGAAATTAGGGCCAAAGAATGGTAAATAGCTGATGTGCGGTTGCCCTCTATTGTTTCATGGGCACATCACATCGGCGCATGTGCAACATTGACGCGTTTAAAGCTACTGGTTATGTGATAGACAGTTTTGACGAAGAGTTTCACCGCTGCCGCAAAGCATGCGCCAATAGTAGCCCTTAGCGGGTTGAAGCGAAACGATGGTAAGAAGCATGTCGTGCCGCTATCCTCTTGAGGTAAAAAGCCAGGGAGGTCAAAATAAATAAATGGTGGATCTGCCGTAATCGAGAGCAGATATAAGCATGAAATGGCTACCAGCAAAGCAGGTTGGTGCCGCGACGCAGGCCTGAAAGCTTAAGGAGCCAAAATGAACCTGTTGTGAACTGAACCTCGTTGCGAGTCTCGTCTCGGTCGAATAACGATTCCCGGTGCACCTGACGCTGCCGGCCTCGGTCACGCAGCATGGCGCTATCTCTCGAAAGAAGCTGTACAATACCTGTGCCGCGGAACTCACGGACCGCTGGCATTAGAAAGAGCACAGGCAACCCTGTCTCAGCGCCAAAAGATATGACAATTGTAGTGTACGGTGCACTGTATCTGCCTTTTGAACGTCGCTATTGGAAATGACAAATTAAACTTCAGTTACAGCTTGAGTGATATGTGAACAAACATTAGAAAGAAATCCAAAGCAACATTTTTTTGTAACTTGTTCGGGCAGCAACTAGCGTATGTAATGCGGTTCTCTACAAGGGGTTGGGGGCCAGAGACTGCATTTTCTTAAGTTCTGGCTGGTTGCCTGGATGATCTCGTTTTGCTCTCGCAACGATTCCCGGATGTTCTCGTTTCGTTCACAGTCACATTCTCGTCGTGAGCGCCAGGATAATGGGTCTGGATTTTGGCAAAAGATCTCTTGGAGGTCACCGACAACGGGAGCTAAATGCATTTCACGCTTAAAATGTTGACGAATAGGAGTGGAGTTCAGAACGCACCTTGCCACTACCGCGTAACATGCACTGGAAAAATCTATAATAGCATCGTAAAACAATGTCATGAAGGCATTCTAATCAATGTACTCTTAAATCCAAGTACGGCGAGAAATCGGATAGGAATACAGTTGTCATGGCATCGACAGGACCGCGGCGCATGCGCCCTAAACGTCGTGGGATTGGTCCATTACGTGACGTTTTGTCATTGACATGCTCATTCTGAATGTCACTCAACAATGCAATTACCTTTGTGCGTTCTGCTTAATCTATAAAAATATTTGGGGTGATCGCTTACGGTAGGTGGCTATTAGGAATATTCCTGGATGTCCATGACGGGCCCGAACAATATAGTCTCCCGTCCTGAAAAGTTGTAAATGGGCAATGTAACTTTTATATTATATGAAAATAAATGCTGTTCACATGAATAAAATAACTTCTGTACAATATGTACACAGCAGAGTCTGGGTGCTTCGTCTATTATAATTTGCATAGCTCATATCTGAACTTCTGCATAAGAATGAATTTGTGTTCAAATAAATAGCACGCAGGCCACTTTACTGTACGTGTTTAGTGTTTAATGTTTTACCAATCTATAAAGACGATAATCCTTGTTTCGAAATACCATACTAAGATGCTGCATATTTCGTTTTCATAGTTACGCAAGGACAGCAGAATAATCTAATAAAATGGATTATGTCTTCTGCATAAAAGTAAACGCGGTTTTCGTAAAAATAAGAAATAAACGGCACTGGCCCCCTCTTCAAGTTATTGAGCCCTGGCGTAAAGCAGCCGTTATGTAGACTCTTTTCACGGTGCATTTTGCTTTAGATGAACAAGAAGACGCTTTCGGCGGCGCGCCGCACCTTGCCTCAGCGAATGCGGACGAATACGAAAGCACTACCGCTTTTGCCCTGCTACTGAGCGACCAGCTGTTTGAAATGAAACTGCGTGTTCGCTAACGCACTGTGTTCCATTTATGTTGCAAAATATGGAACTGTAGAGGGAATACGTGTGTAGTAGTTGGCTGCAAAATAGTGACTGGGATATTAAGGATTGAATAATCTGTGTGGCCACGTTCATAGACTCCAGTTCTCCAATACAGACATAAGGAATGCCTGTATTGCCGGCGCTTCGCGATTCACGGCTTTCCTCGAGTATAAAAAAATTAACTTATCTGCCAGTACTATGTCACTAAGCTAAGGGACTTCAACCTTGGAATATCGGCAAAAGTAAGTATGCTTGTTACACGCGGAAAAAATGAGTAGCGCCTCTTTCTGGCATAGAAAGTTTCTCGCAATTTATTTACATGCACCTACCCCATTTAACACGCAAACTTACGCAAACTCTATCGCCAACGTGTCAAGAAGAAGTGAATAGGGGCACGCTAGTATCAATGCGCCGAAGTATGAGTGTCGGCGACACACCAACACACGAATGTTCGGAGCTGAACGTTTCGCGACGGTCCACAGAGTAAGCTAGTGACTAGCGATAATACGTCTTTGGTACAAGCTATTGGAAATTACCGAGCAGCTACGTTCCAAGCTCTTGTGCGCAGCAAGAGTAAATTTGTCGTAACTGAGCCCACCCGCGAGAAACTAGGCAGAAAGAAAAAACAATTACATAGTGACCACGCCGAGGAACTTTACTGAGTCAGAAACATGACAAGCCACTGCTTCAAAGTGTTTGCCAAACATTGAACGTAAGGAAAAAGACCCCTATCTTGATTCTATTCATAAGCGTGAAAGTTTGAACAGCTTGGAATACATTTCTACCACCGCTGTCAGTGCAAGCACCGTTAACGGTGCTCACGTCATTTGGACAAGGCGTAATGAGCTCCGAAAGCACTTACATGTCCTTGGAAGCTGTGACCAAAGCTTTGGGTCGTCCACCCAATCACCCACCGTCTACGATATCCGCCGAAACAGAAGTTTGCTTAGTCGCACCGGGCGTCATGCACGGATGTTGCGGATGCAGCTGAGGGAAGCAACGGACGCGTCAACACGTGATCAAACATGGCGGTGCCCATGGGAGCCTCGTCAAAAGGGTCTATGCAATCTTGTGGAGTAAAATTAAACGGGACTGAGTGAGATGTCGCTGTGGCTGTTTATCTCAGTGTGTGCCAACTAAACTAAAGCGCACCCCCGCCTCCCCCCACCCCCCCCCCCCCCCCGAGGGAAACCAGCCCCCACCACCGCTTCCAAAATCCAACGACATCCCCGCCCACGGTGGTTCAGCTCCGAGCGGGAACACTCCGACTCCGACTACTCAGAGTGGTCGATGACCTACAGATCCCGGTCCGGTTCCAGCCCGAGGTCCAGGTCCCGCTCCTGTTCGCGGCCCCATCCTCATTTCCGGTCGCCCAGACGGCGATCTCAGTCGACGCCCAAGCAACAGCAGCAGGGTGCACCCATCATAGCGGCACCCAAATATAAAAGGGTCCCAGCAAAACCAACGGAAGACCAAGGAAGCCTCACCCAAGAGGACCAACACTAAAGAACAAGAGGTAAGCTTGGCAGCAGTAGCCTCCCCCTCCTACAAAAAGCCACAGACGCCACCGCCCACGAAATTCGAACAGGAACTCGCGAGCATGCGCGCAAAGATACAAAAACTCACACAAGAAAACAGACAACTCCAACAAGTGATACAGCTCACACAAAAACCACAAGAGATGGCACCACACCAGGCCATCATTGACCTACAAACCAATGTCGATGCCATCCAAACCCAGATGCAAGCCTTCATGGATGCTACACGCGCCCAGTTGGAACAAATAGCACAGACTGCCCTACAACGCACAGAGGCAGCAATCAAGCACATGGAAGCCGCTGTAGACAGCAAGCTTAAGGGCCAGCTTCACTCCATAAAACTGCCGAAAAACACTACAACAGAACCTCTGCAAAGTCACACCTGCGGCAGGACATAGGACCACAAAACCCATCACCGATCATACCATCACCGACCACAACACCCAACAATGCCTAGATCACACAAGCAAGTCAAAGAAAACTTAGAAATTTGGCAATGTAACTGCCATGGGTACCGAAGGAAAAAAGGGCTACTGACACAATTGATCGCTCAATCCTCAAAGCCGCCAGGGGTCATAGCCCTACAAGAGCCCGGTACCCGACCAACACTACATGGCTACGAGGAATACCACGCAAGTCAAGACGACAAATGGAAGGTAGCCACACTCGTAGACAAACATAACAACTATACAACAGAAATATATACACGACGTAGACGTACAACATGTACTCCTAGAATTCGTGTACAAAGGCAATCAGAGAAAGAGTGCCTTTGTTCTAAACGTCTACTGCCCCCCCCCCCCCCCCAGCCAAAGGCGGGCAAACATTGGCAAACTCTTCAGGGACACTCTCCGCCTTGCCAAAGACCGCCCTCTGGTAATCATGGGCGATTTCAACGCTCAGAACACGCTATGGGGGTATCAAAGGCAGGACTGGAAGGGTCTCCAGCTAGAAACACTAATGGAACAGTCACCTCACACTGATCACAGACCCGAACACTCCGACGAGGGAAGGGAACAGCGTAACACGCGACACCACTCCCGACCTCACCTTCATCACACAAACCACGCGAGCCGAATGGCTCAACACGCTCGAAAACTTAGGCAGCGATCAATACATACTGAACATAACGCTACAAACCGTACGCCTACGCAAGCAGATCGGCACAGCCAAAATCACTGACTGGCGAAAAATCAGGGACGCCCAAGAACAGGACAGAGACACAATCACGAACCTGGAAGACTGGTGCGACAACCTCCGTCGACAGAAACAACACCATACAAAGGAAATTGCCAGAACGGAAGATACCCCAGAGGTGGATCCCCACCTACTACACCTGTGGGACGCCAAACGAGGCCTCACCCACCGTTGGAAAACACAGAAGTACAACAGGAAACTGAAGACACGCATAGCACAAATAACAGCGGAAGGAGAAGAATATGCCATGCAACTCACCTCGGCGAACTAGTATAGATTCTGCGACTCCTTCGGTGGCACCCTGGGTACCGCCAAGACGTGGCACATAATCAAAGCCATCCTGGACCCCACCAAAACCAAAGGAGAGGGGCACAAGGCCCTGGAGAGGTTACTACACACCTACCGAGGCAGCCAACAAGACCTCATCGATGCCATCAAGAACAAGTGCTATGGAGATCCAGCTTCCACGCAACCATGTACAACACCATACATGGGACAACCCAACCCACTTTTGGACGAACCCATCACAGAAAACGAGGTGAGAGCGGCCATCGCAGTCACCACCCGTAACACAGCGGCGGGCACGGACTGTATCACGAACGCCATGATCAGAAACCTTAGAGACAAGGCTATCTCCGCGCTCACGGCCTTTCTCAACCAACACCGGGAACAAGGTACGGTGCCGGCGATGTGGAAACACGCACGCATAATCATGATCCCCAAACCGGGGAAGAAATTGGCAATTGAAAATCTGAGACAAATCTCGCTCACATCCTGCCTCGGCAAGGTGTACGAGAAAATCATACACAAGATACTACAGAGACATTTAGAAGACGACAAGCACCTTCCAGACACCATGTTTGGTTTCCGCGCAGGCTTGTCCACACAAGACGTTTTACTCCAAATCAAGGAAGAAGTCCTCAGCAGTGTTCCCCGCAGCGGCGAACATGCCCTCCTAGCAATCGACATCAAAGGAGCTTTCGACAACGTCAGCCACCAAGGAATCCTAGAAGGGCTCGCCAACACCAACTGCGGTGAGCGAACGTACAAGTACGTTCAGAGCTTCCTAAGCCACCGCACGGCAGAGCTCAAGATTGGTAAGATCCAGACTGCAGTATACCTCCCTCCCAACAAGGGCACACCACAAGGAGCAGTCATCTCACCCACGCTCGTCATTGTCGCCATGATCGGCCTCGCAAGAAAACTGCAGGACGTAGAAGGCCTCCGCCACGCCTTCTACGCAGATGACCTAACACTCTGGACCACAACAGGGTCCCTTATTGAAAAAGAAGAACGGCTGCAAACTGCAGCTGACCTCATCCAAGAATACCTCAGCCAACGGGGACTACAATGCTGGTAGCAATATGAATTGTAGTAAACATGAGCAGATTAAGTAAGCAGGTGTGCTGCGGCGTAAGTAGACCGACATGAAGAGAGACTCGATGACCACGAGAAGGCACGTGTGAAACGGTGGTGTTGATGAGAAGCGCTTACCGTGGGCAGCGCGTGCGAAGGGACACACCTGTAGTGCTGCACTGCCGATCTGGGCAGCATTGCATGTGTAGCGTGCGTTGGAAAATGTGGCCCGACTATTACTAACTGAATGAACAAGCGTGGTGTGAGCGCGCATAAACAAACATGAATAGATCACACTGAATGACTGCAGCCAACGACTGTCAAAACGCTGGCAGCGGGCGAAGGTATACGTGCGGTCTATCGCTTCAACGGAAACTGAGCGGCGAAATAAAGGTCAGAGCCGTGTGGAGATAAGAGACGGTGCGGTAGAACGAACGACGAGCGCGGTTGTTGGCAGCGTAGAAGTGCGCCCCCCCCCCTCCCGCTCCCTCCGGCGCTGGCTTCCCGCTTCCTTGCGTGCGCGTGGGAGAGATAAGAGACTGTGCGGACGAGCTACGAGCGCGGTTGTTGGCAGAGAAGTGCCCCCCCCCCCCCTGCTCCCTCCGGCGCTGGCTTTCCGCTTCCTTGCTTGCGCGTGGGAGATTGAGTGCGTTCGCTCGCCGTGATAGCGCGCGTCCCCGCACGCTTCCGCTGGGGCATACGACGCTCATCCAAGAATACCTCAGCCAACGGGGACTACAATGCTCGCCCGAGAAATCTGAACTCATACGAGTCTGGCGAGGCCGGGATAACCACACTGTCCCCAAAGACCCACGACGAAAAATCGAGGTACACCTCAACGGGAGCCTCATACCAGAAACGTCCTTGCTCAGGGTGCTGGGCATGTGGCTGCAGTCTAACCAGCGTGCTACACACACCCTTACGCTCCTCAAAACCAGTGTCAAGGCGATATCACGCATGATATCCCGTGTAACATCGAAGAATAGAGGCATGAAGGAAGGGGACACACTCCGAATGGTCAAAAGCCTGGTGGTGAGCAGAATCACATACAGCCTGCCCTACTACCATCTCACACAATCCGAGACGAAACAGGCCGACATGCTCTTGAGGATGGCTTTCAAGACCGCTCTCCGCCTGCCGATGAGTACATCGACTGAGAAATTATTGGCGCTGGGGTTACACAACACCCTCAGCGAACTCACAGAAGCCCTTCACGTCTCAAAACAACAGAGACTTGCGCAGACTCACACGGGCCGGCAGGTCCTGCAAACCTTGGGCTTCAAAGCCACAACAATACGAACCCAAGAAACCTGCACGATACCTCGTCACGTCCAGGACTGGTATCACATTGCCCCAATACCACGCAACATGGACCCTAACCTACACTCCGGAAGGAGGAAAGCGAGGGCCAAATACATAGAGAAAACATTCAGGTTCGATACCACGGCCCGTTTTACGGACGCCGCTATGTACGGAACGAAGAAAAAGGGCGCAGTGGCAGTGGTCTGCGACCGCCGAGGCCACGTACTTCCAGTGCATCGACTCGCCCCTGCACGATCACGGAAGCGGAAGAGCTGGCCATTGCGTTAGCGATCCGCGAAGGCCAACACGCAAGCAAACCACTGACGATCCTCACTGACTCCCAGCAGGCCTGCCGCAACTTCCTACAGGGAAGAATCGCAAGACCTGCGGCACAAGTCCTAGCCCAAATACCCAAGGAGGACACTGACGACAACACCATCATAACCATCATTTGGATACCGGGTCACGCTGCCATCACGGGTAACCTGTATGCCTACAGAGCAGCTCGAGAATTTGCACATAACCGAGCACTCATCACGCCGACTGCAGATGACCCTGACCCAGTTGACCCCGAGTATTCAGCAATCCTGAACTACCACAGAGGGAGTCGCTTGCGATATCCCCCACCCCATCGAATACTAAAGACGGAGGATGCCGCTGCCTGGTGTAGGCTCCAGACAGGCACTTACACGAACCTACACATATTACATCGCCTGCACCCCACAGCCTACAGGGACGAATGCCCGTGGTGTGAGGCCACACCAACCCTACACCACATTACATGGGAGTGCACGCTACACAACATAGAACACCATGACACGAACACCACGAGGGAGCAATGGGAGGCACTGCTGTCCAGCTCGGCCCTCGACGACCAGCTGAAGCTGATCCAGAGCGCAGAGAAGATGGCAGGAGCCAGCGGAGCCCTGGACTAGGGACCCCGACCATTAGCGATGCCCCATTGGGGCAAGACAAAACTATCTTTGAATTAAAGTTTATCTATCTATGTGCCAACTAAATTTGCACCGCAAAATTTTGTGCCATAACACATGGAACCAACTGGCCCCTCTTAGTCATGTGACAAATCCCACCATGTTCTACGATCTCATGAAAGTATGTGAAAAGTTCGAAGCATACCCGACAAATCCCGAGGAAGTAACAATGCGTGCAAATATGTCTTGCATGTCACGGGAAATAATAAGACGTCCGGATACCAAGGTGCTTACAGTTGCTGGTTTCCGCGCAAGCGCAAAACCAACCACAGTAAGCGAACATAGATGTGTGAATAAAACTAGGAAGATATGTCAAATATCTGACACTTGCACAATGTTCTGGACCTAAATAAAGTTATTTCACTCACTCATTTGCACAATGTTTCACACTCAGGCATTTTATTTCTCAACACCTGGAGACAGCAGAAGCAGAAGCTGTTCTTAAATTATGGGGTTTTACGTGGCAAAACCACGATCTGATTATGAGGCATGCCGTAGGGGTGTACGGAACGAAGCGACTGCGCGTCCGCCGGTTGCGGTTTATTGAACCACGGCCGCTGGATGATTTTTATCCAGCGGCCGTGATTGAACCAACTCGCACGATAGCGCCTGCGCGAGCCCTCGTCTCACGCGTTCTAAACCTCTTCTATAGTTTTCAATACACTCCCGCGGCCGTGTTGCGCGTGTGCGCTTTCAGAAGGTAGATACGCTGCACAGGACTTCGGTCCTGCGGGTCGATCATCAGTACTACGTATCAGGAATGACCCTTTTAGAGCACTTAAAAACATCTGGTACACAGTGCAGTGAAGAGGGGTGGCACATTGAAGCTGGAGTTAGCAGACGACTCTGGATGTGCTGGAAGCATGTCGAACGTGGCGGAGGTTATAGAAGTCGGTCTTATAGGAAAGAGACGATAACACATTTGCGGGAAACGACGGTTGCTGTCGGGGTTTCTGGCGCTTCGAGTTGGCATAGGCACAGCAGTGCGCGGAATTAGATCCAACGGCGTTCACAGAATGGTAAGCGAACAACTGGCTGAATTCGGGGGCTTAATAGGACTTCGGTATAACAGGAGTGCGGTACGAAGTCTTTTGGTAGACGGGCGGTTCATGGAGGAAGGTGGGGAAGGAAGGCGAGATGAAAGGACAGGTGGATTTTCCAGGTTCAAGGCAGGGAAGGCTGTGGACCTGCCAGTAGTTGCAGCAAGCCCTGAAGGCTGGCTACTCCTGGAGCACGACATTGCGGTCCTCCAACTTTCCGAATCTTTTTCTTGCGACGCAGGTCGTCGATGGGTAAGCGAACGCTGCTCCAGGCCGGCTCACCGCCGTTGTCATTCTTCTTGACGTGAGCCTTGAAGTAGCCTAACTTGCGGTCCAGCTTGTAGCCGAAGATGGTAAGGAAGCGCTTGAACAAGTTGGCCATGTCGGCCAGGGTAGCGGCGGACGGACCTCGCGCGGCGAGGACCAGGACGAGGGCTCTGCGGGATCTTGAGACGCGAAGAGCCTCTTCCGCGGAAGGCTACCGTAGTCTGGGAGCGGCCAGCTGCGTTGCTGAAGGTTTGACGAGAAAGGCCGTTGGGGCGAGCTTTCGTTGCGCTCGTGGCATGTTTTCTTCGGCGCAACAGGTGCATTCTCTTGCCGTTTTCCGAGTGCGCAACAACAACGAGACGAGCTGGCTGCTGCGGTGCCAGCGGTTGCGGTTGCTGCTGCCATCCCACCAGGATGGAACGGAAGCCCATGAATCAACCGACGGCGTCCGAGCGATGGGCGGAGCCGCAGTGCTGAGAATGTCGCACACTTTCACTTGACCGTGCCTGCAGTAGAAGTTCGAGTCGTCGGGCGTCTCCGGCGGTGGTGGACTTGCCATTGTCGGCGCGATGTAGCCCTGTTGGTCGATGAAGGTGAGCCTTTTGGCCGATAAAATCGGTGCGGTAGCATACGATCGGGTCGGGGTTTTCACGTATGGTCAGGTCGCTGACGTTGGGCTGTAGCTGGTCTCGGGGCTAGAGCACTGCACGGGCCGAGTTTTTCAGCCTGGGCCCGGCCCGGGCCCGTTTTTACGTTGGGCTGCCCGCCAGAGCCCAATCAAAACGTTTATGGTGAGGCCTGGGCCCGGCTCGGGCCCGGAAATAATATATGTTACCCGCCCGGCCCGGCCCGGCCCGCCACCCCTTTACCTTAGGCCCGAGCCCGGCCCAAGCCCGACTCGAAACCGGCCCGAACCCGGCCCGAGACCGAAAAATAATGTTTTTCAGAGTTCAGACGCCCGAGAATAACTCGCTGCACGTTACATGCGCACCACCAGAAAGCCCGGGCCCGGCCCGGGCCCGCGTCAAAAAACCCGAGCCCGGCCCGGGCCCGGGTCAAAAAGCACACGCCGTGCCCGAACCCGGCCCGAGCCCGTGAAAAAACTGTGCTACCCGGCCCGGCCCGGCCCACGGGCCGGGCCGTGCCCGGGCTTTCGGGTAAGCCCGAGCCCGTGCAGTGCTCTACGCGGGGCTACTGTTTCGAGCACTGATTTGCGGTGATGGTCGGTCTCCTCACTGCGGTGGCGGTAGGAGGCGCCACCCCCTTTACCTTAGGCCCGAGCCCGGCCCAAGCCCGACTCGAAACCGGCCCGAACCCGGCCCGAGACCGAAAAATAATGTTTTTCAGAGTTCAGACGCCCCGAGAATAACTCGCTGCACGTTACATGCGCACCACCAGAAAGCCCGGGCCCGGCCCGGGCCCGCGTCAAAAACCCGAGCCCGGCCCGGGCCCGGGTCAAAAAGCACACGCCGTGCCCGAACCCGGCCCGAGCCCGTGAAAAAACTGTGCTACCCGGCCCGGCCCGGCCCACGGGCCGGGCCGTGCCCGGGCTTTCGGGTAAGCCCGAGCCCGTGCAGTGCTCTACGCGGGGCTACTGTTTCGAGCACTGATTTGCGGTGATGGTCGGTCTCCTCACTGCGGTGGCGGTAGGAGGAGTGGTGATTTTGCAGCGGCAATTTCCGTGTTCCCACACTTTGTTCACGAAGTAACTCAGAAGAATGTACTTATCACTCTAGAGGTTGGCTTGCATCCAGTGAGTGGCCTTTGACGTGCGATCTGAGCGCTTTGCGTGTTGACTGCTTTGGCCTCGTGCAAGACTGTAGGGGTAGATGAGCGATTCAGCAACTGGTATCTTTGGCATCCTCGTCGACTTTGACCTTCGTATCTGTCTTGATTCAGGTGACCTCACTCTTTTCAGGGGCTGTTTCATGCCTTCTCTGTCACAGTCACTCGTCCCTCGGGGGTTCTCGTGGAGCCTACTCTCTTGCTTAGCAAAAACGCTGTTTACAACAATGGTAGATTTCATCATGGGCTTGTAGTTGTTCTCTGGAACTTTGAACGAATGCCTTGGTGAACCTTGGTGTACCGCGTTGGCGACTCGTTCAGATGTCGCGTGTCGTCGTGGTCGAACAGGTTGGACTGAAACTTCGAGCACGGGCTGGAACGAACCTGACTGAGCTCGTCGACATTCTTTTCGCGGCTGTAGGAGGACGGCTTCTGTTGCGACTTTCTGAGTATAGATAAAAATTGAGTAGGCGTCGTTGGCGTCTTCTCGGTGTCGGTGATGCCTATTGCACCAAGTCGCCGCATCTCCGTCGGGTCAGCAATGTCATGTGCGGTTTGCCCATTCCGCTCACACGCAAGAAATAGGGCAGATGCTCTGGAGTTCCAATTAGGCAAGGCATTGGCGGGCCTTACTGGGTAGCCGCGCCTTGCACCAGCCAACCGAAGACCGTCTCAAGCGCGCATAGATCGCTGCTTAGACGTTCTATTCTTCTTGTCACTATGCGCCAATAGTAATCTGATCCTATAAGGACACTGATTCTCGGTATCGGCCGATCGCTTAGTCGATTCTCATCTGCGAAAAACATCTTGCGTTCACTTAACTGTGCGAGGAGATCCTGTCCGATGGCTGGAGTCTTCACGGTGTAGACTTCCGCTACCTCCAACGCTTCTACGGTGACACCGCGTGAGTCGAACCGACTATGAAGTTCGAGCTTGACGCTTCGACAGCTGTAAGGGCGGGAACAATTAGAAGTGCCAAACGTCCAGAGGGAGAGGTCTTCTGTCTCGAGGGAAGGCAGGTCGAGCCTTTTGGACAGGTCGCGCCGAATAAAGAAAAGGTTCTCTGGCTGCCGGTGTCAAGCAGTAGTCGAACTAACACGGAATTGTGTTTTTCGGACGCCCAAACTGTGGCCGTTTGCATCAAGATAGGTGCAGACGTATCACTACTAGCTGGCGCACTTGTCACTGGCGGCTTGACACTTTTCGTTGGATCATGGTTCACAAGTGGATCACTGCTCTCCGGAGACGGGTAGTTGCGATCTTGGATCCATATGGCGCAAAGTACGGAAAGGTGACGTTTAGAGCATAATTTGCACTTGAGCCACGCGGCGTTGCGGCACATTCGTGTTACATGGCCCTCTCTGCCACATTTAAAACAACAGTTCTTTCCAGCAAGCCGGCGTCTGATCTCGTTGGCTGACAATGTGGCGTGGCAGTCCTTTATGGTGTGGTCACGGTTATCACACAGTACACAACAGGAGTGCTCATTCGATGCAGATCCTGTGGCCAAGGCTAATGCTGACGGTACCGGAGGTGGTAGACAAGGTTGGCATCGCCCGTGTCCCGCAGAGGTATTTTTGGGTAGGCACCTTGAACGGGAGGCCTGGCTCTCTTCTCTGCTCTCGACTTGCACTTGCAGGAACTTCATGACCTTTCGCACCTCTTCTTGCTGCGACCTCGGAGTAGCCCCGTCATCGGGCTCAGTCTCCTTCATGCGTTGACGGTAGAGTATAGCGATATCTTCGGGAAGTGATCGATCGCATAAGGACGCGATGAAGGATGACCACGTATTCTGACGCTGGAACCCCGAGGCTGTCGAGGCAGCTTGTACGAAAGTGCACCTCTTCGTACAGTTCCCGCAGCTGCGATACCTGAGAAGAGCGATCAATGGGCGCGATGGCAAGTAAACAGTTGATGTGGTCGTCAAGGAGGGCGGTATGACGACCGAACCTCTCTCCGAGCATTTTCACTGCTACAGCGTAGTTCGCTTCCGCCAGACGCACATCTTCGATTGCACGCTTCGCTGTGCCGGTTAAGTAGGATCTTAAGTACGAAAATTTCTCGATGTCGGACAGCTCGCGGTTGTTATGGATCGTGGCCTTGAAATGTTCCCAGAAGCCCTGCCACTCGCGAAGTTCACCGGAGAAAACGGGTGCCTGTAGTTTCGGTAGGGCAACTCGGTGTAACGGTGCACGGGAACTTCCTTGAGTGGAGACGCCTTGGGTGGCGGTGTCGCTCAGAACGCCCTGTGTGGCGCTGTCTCCGGCTCTTGCAGCAGAATTCAGAATGAAGCGGACCCGGCTCATGGTGTTGCGGATCTTGTCGTGGTACTCCAGAGCGACGGTGGCTTCCGCCTCATACTTGTCACCGTCATCCATGAGGTCGGCAATCGTCTCGTTGAGCGCTGCTAGCGCCGAGTCCTTGCTCTGCAGGGCATCCAAAATAACTTGCAGGTCGGATGGCGAAGGATGCTCGGCTTGTAGCGCTTCGGTAGCGGACGAGATGAGCCTTGTAGCAGCGGATCGAAGTACGCCTCTGCTGCGTCGCAGTTGATTCGTCGTCGGTGCAGGACGCCAGTCGTCTCCCGGGTTTCGGCACCATAAATGTAAGGAACGAAGCGGCTGCGCGTCCGCCGGTTACGGTTTATTGAACCAACTCATACGATAGCGGCTGCGCGAGCCCTCGCCTCACGCGTTCTAAACCTCTTCTTCTTCCATAGTTTTCAATAATGGGACTCCGGAATAATCTTCAAGACAATATCTATGACAAGAAAATACGAGTATGTGGTTTAAGCTTAGACTGCTATTCTGAGAGTGATATTTTACAGCCTGTATCACCGCAACACTCACGCATTGTTAACCTGTCACCACCTGAACAGGAAGCAAGGTACTAGACCATTTCATCCAAATATGGTGCTACTGCATATCGAAAAGGTCACGACTTGAAAGATGCTGTTTGTTACAGGTGCAGCAAGAAAGGGCCCTCGGCCAGCAAGTGCACTGAGCCAGGACAGGCTCGCAACCCGCAGGCAATACCAAAAGTACCAATGGCATATGTTGACCATGTTGGAGATACCTTGCTGGGCTCCAAGCTCAGATGCGCCTTAGTGACAACCCATGTAGAATGCCTAGCTTGGAGAAGTCAGTGCCTTTCCAGACAGTGAGTCGAATGTAACTATGCTGGCCGCACACTTAGCAACGAATCTCAAGGTGGGACCATGGACAAAACCACCATTGTTTGTTGTGGGAGGAAGCTCAGTGATGCCTGAGGGATGCACATTCTTGAAGATCAATATTGGCTCATTATCTGCAATCGTTGAAGCTGCTCTACTCAGACATAATGTCAGTCCACTAATCCTAGGAGAGGACTAGTTCTACGGTGCGCAAGCGTTACTCCACATCAAGCCCCCTCAGCTACCTGTGTTATCTACCAGGCTTCTAAGAATGTCTCAGTGCAATGCAGAGAGTTACAGATGCTGCGAATGGCAAATGCTGTCATTCTCAACACGTCAGCTTTAACACGCTTTGACTCTCCATGTTGTGCAGCAGAGCCACTTCAATGAAACACGAACCAGATGTGGATGGGCCATTGTGGAGCAAGCTGACAAACGCAACCGTAGCTGACGTGCAACAGGCACCTTCTACTGCTGCCGTTCAAGCTAATTCCAGTGGAGACCACCTATCTACAGATCCCACTAGCGAGCCCCTCACTGGTATCTCTCTTGGCCCACAACTCACGCCTGAAAAGCATGAGGCTGTGAAATGTGTCGTGCAACAGCATCCATCTCCTTTCCCCTGTTGAAATTAGACTTTATTAAGGCATTGAACATGAGATTAAGCAACAACCAGATGCCAAACCGTATGGGCGACAGCCTTATTGCTGCACCAGGAGTGATCGGCAGTTCCTGGAGACAAAGATGGTAACATTGATAACGAAAGACATAATACTCTCTCTCATGCTGACTTGTGGCGACGACTACCTTAGGTAAGCATAGTGGCACAAAATACTTGCGCCTTTAGTTAGAGAGAAAACGAAATAGTCTAGAAAGTAAGGAAGAACGATATAACAAGACCGCGTAGTAAGTAAAGTTCCAATCACCGACTCGCCCAACTAGCTGCGGCACTTCAGTGCTAAATACAAGAGCAAACAAAGCGACACGGAGATCTCGGAGCCCTGCAGCTTTCATCTTCATCATACGCTTCGCACAACTGACTGATGAAACAACTGTATCAAAAAATAATAAACAATATAAATGTACACGTAGACTGGAGGCACTTAGACCGTTTTGTCTTCCCGCAAATAAATGAAATTTTCAAAATCTATGCTGTTAAGACATCCATAAAAAGCGATAAAACAGCTTTGGAAAATACAGACATAATGGGCAATTCTCTTCTGCTTGCTTTCAATTCCTCCAGAAACAGTTCTTGTTGTGTATATGTGTCTGGTCCGAGCCGCCTAACTTTACTAAAACTCGTACGTAGTTTGTCATCAGTATATAATACCGAGAAAGCCTTAGTCCTGAAAACGTTCTGATAATGGTGTATTGATTGAACAATTACAACGCCTAAAACAAGTTATTTGTGTAAGAAAAGAAACATGCAAGAAACGTACCTAAATCCCCAAAGTTGGCGCTGTAACAGAGGAGCATACATAAATCAACTCAGGTTTTATCTCAACGAGTACGTCAAGTATTGACAAGAAAGCAAGAAATTCAAATGTTGCCCTAATGTCAAAAGCTGCTTTATCGGATTCTGGGGTTTTACGTGCCAAAACCACGATTTGATTATGAGGCATTCCGTAGTGGGGAACTGCGGTTTAATTTCGACCACCGGAGAATCTTCAACGCGCCCCCAATGCACAGGACACCAGCGTTTTAGGGGCGAAGCTCCTTAGGGTGTGGGTCGTTCCCTACTCTGTAGCAGTAGTAGTATGTAGCCACCTCTAGTTTATGAATTGCTCAAAAGATGGCGTTGTGTGTCCGTACGTGAAAGAGACGCCGAAGCGTGTCGTCAGGCTGCTACCTCTAGTTTATGAATTGCTCAATAGATGGCGTTGTGTGTATATGTCCTTGGAAATAATATCACTTATAATAAGAAAAGGCGCTTGACCTTGGCGCGCTTTCTCTTTCGCTCGGAGTCGCCGGATGGAAGACAAGGCGGCGGAAGCGCGCGCTCGCAGACAGAATCCGGCCGTGCGAGAACGAGATGCCGAAGCGTGCCGTCAGGCTGCTCGGCGACGCCGGGAAAACCCCGTAGTGCTAGAAGGTGAGGCCGAAGCGGCACGGCAGCGTCGCGAAGATCCAGCCGTTCGAGAAACAGACTGTTTCTACTTGTCGGCGATTTCAACGTCGACGTTGCAGACAGAAGTAAGGACTGGTTGATGCAACACATGGCAATCAGATATGGACTCAGATGCATATCGTTAGACCACCCGAAGCCAACCACCATCAGGGGAACTTGCATCGATGTAGTGTTTGCCAACTTTACGTTAACAACCATACAAAAACCACTTTCCCTGCATTTCACCGATCACAAAGCGGTGATAATGAAGGGACCACGTAAACCAACAGTACAATAAAAGTTTGATGTTTAATATAGACAGGTGTTTCACACTCTTTATATGATGCACTGGGCGAATTTCACGGAAGAGTTTCACGGTTTACCGATGATTCCCTCCGGAGCTTCGCCCCACTCATCATCATTCACCCCGTGGATATGCTGTGAATTTTTTGCATTGCGCCTCATCTAAAGGCTGCCGCCGCGGCCGGGATTTGATCTCGCGACGCCATGCTTCCCCGTGCCACATTATAGCCGCTAAGCTTGCCACCGCGGCGAGTAAAGCCGCTTTATTAGGCAGAAAATGCTTCAGGGAAGCCCCCAAAGTTCATGCGTAAAACAATTCCGACAGAAACCATCTCACGAACAATGTTGATGTTAATGCAATTAGCACTCAAGAAATGTAGCGACACGCTGGGCGCTATAACGTAAAGTGATTCCAAACTGTTTTCATTCCAAACTCCTGACGTCAAATTTACGTAACCACCAACGCAAGCCTCGGGCGTTAACCCGCAGCGTTGTCTGAACAACCCAATCAAAAAGTCTCCTCGTTTATAGGAGGTCACCTTTGTTCGCTTTCAAAACCAATAACATTGTCTACACTCAGCGGTTTTTCTTATCTAATTGGCTGACAAGAGGCGAGGAGCACACTCTAGTGGAGAGGGTTTCGATGGGGCCGAGCCAGCACAGTGAAAATAGATAACCGCATGAAGAGGGTGGTGCCGGCTTCTCCGATATTGGTCCGCTTCGCCTTACTTAGGTAGCAGTGGCTGGTCGAAAATTGCGGTGGCGTGCAACGGAAGGATAAGAATGCGGCTAAAACGGATCCTCAGCAAGGAAAAGTTGGTTGACAGAGCGATGTCGTATGCATGCCGAAAGGGCTCGATGACGTTTTACTGCCACGCAAAAAGGTTTATTATGTGCAATTAAATACATGATCACCGGCCGGTGCGAGTAGCGAGGGCCTGAGCGATCGGCGGGCAGCCATCTTCTATTCCTTTCGGAACGGGGCAGTCTGTGTTAGAGCACTGCACGGGCCGATTTTTTCAGCCTGGGCCCGGCCCGGGCCCATTTTTACGTTGGGCTGCCCGCCCGAGCCCGATCAAAACTTTTATGGTGAGGCCTGGGCCTGGTCCGGGCCCGGAAATAATCTACGTTACCCGCCCAGCCCGGCCCGGCCCGCAACCCCTTTACCTTAGGCCCGAACCCGGCCCGAGCCCGACTCGAAACCGGCCCGAACCCGGCCCGAGACCGAAAAATAATGTTTTTCAGAGTTGAGACGCCCGAGAATAACTCGCTGCACGTTACATGCACACTACCAGAAAGCCCGAGCCCGGCCCGGGCCCGCGTCAAAAAAGCCGAGCCCGGCCCGGGCCCGGGTCAAAAAGCACACGCCGTGCCCAAGCCCGGCCCGAGCCCGTGAAAAAACTGTTCTAGCCGGCCCGGCCCGGGCTTTCGGTTAAGCCCGAGCCCGTGCAGTGCTCTAGTCTATGGCCATTCAGAAAACTTTTCAGTTGTGTTCAGCATATTAATGCATTTTTTGCGTACACGTTACTTTGACGTGGTGAGTTTTCGCGGTTTCGAGAGGTCGCGTGACACACAGGCGAAATGGGCGTAGCCAGAAAACATTGGACGAATAGCAGAGGGCTGATGGTGAAAAGGCCCCGAATCAGAAATTATTCTTTTTATTTTGTGCTGTTTAATCATTCATAATCAGTGTGTACACGTTATATCAGATGGGGAGCTATCGCGGTTTTCGTGACGTCGCGTGACAGACAGGCGAAGTTGGGAGTGGCCCGAAAATCTTCTGACCAATCGGGGAGGCTGATTGCAGAAATTGGAATCAGAACAGTTCGGAATCATTTTACGTTATAGCGCCTCCTATTGTCAAAGCCGAAACGCGTTAGGCTGTGGGGTTCCTCGCACTTCCCAGTGCCCACACTGGCGCTGCCGGGAAGTGCGGTGCCGGGAAGTGTTCACTTCAGCCGAGCACCGGAGGAACATAAATTACCTTTTTTTGCCACTGAATTAGCGGCAAATAAGTAATGGCACATACCTAGTTACCCAAATCGGGCTCAAAGAGGTGTACTCAAGAGTGGCTCATAACTAGTTGCATGTACCAGTGCTCCAAATTGTCATCAAGGACGTTCATAAAGCTGCTGAAGTTGATCTAACGGGTGGTTTCGAACCCTCCTTCTTCAACAAAGCAGCCCGATGCGCTACCCGTTAGGCCATGAACTACCCGCTCCCGATGGCCTAAGTTGGCGGAATATGGTTAGAAACACGGAGAGACATAGATAAGTGAATAGAGACAGACAGTATTTGGAAAGTGCCTGAAATACCCTAAGAATAATAATCGCATGTCACAATTTTCACATTATTTATAGGGTGTGCTGAAATAGGAAAAAAACTTAAGAGGGTCAATGCGATGAGCCTTCGTATGGTACCTAACGCACTTTCGGGCGTTTATCTATCCACCCATCCATTTATCCATCTGTTCGTCTATCCGCCCATCCGTCCATCCGCCCGCGGGATTGAATCCCGGCCACCGCGGCCGCATTTCGATGGGGGGCGAAATGTGAAAACACCCGTGTACTTACATTGAGGTGCACGTTAAAGAACCCCAGTTGGTCGAAATTTCCGGAGTCGCACTACGGCGTGCCTCATAATCAGATCATGGTTTCGGCACGTAAAACCCCATAATTTAATTTTTCAAATTTTCACTAACCCCGAAATTAGCGGCATTGTGGGGCTATTTCAACTTTGACGACAGACCTGAAATTTTTTCTGGCATATTTTCAGAGAGTTTTGAGCAATTAAAGCAAAATCTATGCCGCTACACTACGCATTCACTTCGTAATATAATTGAAAGAACGCCAAAATAACAAGAGTAGCGAAAATTGGGTCCTTTTAAAGCCGTTTTGAAACAAAATGCATTCAGTGCCGTTGCTCTTGAAAACTGTTAATAATGCCGACCCTGCATGATCATCCCTATAATCTGTTTGGCTTTAAAAGCGAAATTGCGATTCCATTGATATTGCATTCCAAGGTCATTTTCTTTTTCTTTCTTTTTAAGAGCGAAGGCGCTTAAGCCAACCGTAATTTGTGCGTGTGCCACGAAATTATTATCATCAGCATTGGTTCGACCGCCGTCGTCTTCTTCCGTAGTTAAACCCCTAACCGTTGTATTATTAAGACAATTTCTGCACCCAAACTGCTTACGTTTTTTAAAATTTATATTGAATATTTTCCTTCTAAGAAGCAAGTTTTAGGTATTGAAAAACAATTCAAGCACATACTAAGTCAAATTAGCCTATTAAAGTTTATTATTGCTCATGATACAGAAGGCCAGCTACCTGCTGGTAATCAACAATAAAAAACAGAGCAAGAGCGCTGTTCGGAAAGTTTTATGAAGTCACCAGGCAATATTATATTGAACGCCTTATCAGGTACGCCCAAGAACAGAAACCGAGGAGCCTTTGTGGGGATGTCCTTCACATCGATGCGCCGCCACTGACGCGCACTCGCAATAGTGTCTTCTGAGCAGTCTTCTTCATGTGATGAACTGCTAATTTCGAAGTGATTGCTACTGTTTCGTTTCCAGCAACGAAGTGAACTTCGGTTTCTGAATCATTACCGTCCAAAGAGCTGAACGACGGCGAAATTCTTCTTTTCCGCGACGACGGACCAGAAACACATGTGTCGCAACCACTGGACGCCATTTCTTTTTAACGCGGGTTTCCCCCCAAAGAAATGTGAAACGCCGGTTGAAAAAACAGAAATTGCCTGCCCAGTGCTGCCTTCTGCGAAGCGACACACCAACTAGTCCGCAAACGAGCGCGTCTCGTTCGAAACGCTCAAAAGGAGATATTATCTCGAGCGGACCAGCTACAGTCGCCCAAAACGGTTTTGGGACAGTTCGGCAAAGACGAGCTGTGCTCGTGCGAAGCGATCAAGGGGTTAAGCAAGTCGTAATTTGTGCGCGTGGCTCGAAACTGCCGTGCCGTAGCCATGGCAAGCAGGCCACGCCACACAGACATGGCTCCGCCGGGCTCCCGCCACCTGCGCGCAAATTCGCATGCGCCATGACGTCATCCTAGGGCGCCTGCGCTCGCCGCTCGAGAGAAATGAATAAATAAAACAAAACGAACGCTCTCGGCAAGGCAGGATTCGAACACCGGTACCCACGGTCCGAAGGCGAGCGCAATAACCACTGCGCTATACATCCACGCTCGCAGAACGTGCATTTATGGGCAACATGTGGTTGCATTGTACTGGCGATTGCAACACAGTTTCCTTTTGGAGAGAGAAAGGGAAAACGAGAGCGAGAGTGAGAGAGAGAAAGAAAGAGAAAGAAGGAGAGAGAACGAAATTGAGAGAAAGAGAGACAGATAACCTAGCTACAACCAAGAGACGTACTCAATCGGCCGGCTTGGCTGTGTCTTGAGCTTTGCGCGGCGTAGTGCAAGCGTGCGCTTGATTTTTTTTTTTTTTTGGTAGCGAACAACAGTGACTCAGATTGTGTCTTCTTTGCCTCTGCTGAGTCACAAAATAAGTTGAGCTTGGGTTTTTAGGGCTCAAGTATCCGCAATTTGGTACAGTGCGTTGAGATAGGAAGCAGATAAGGACAGTCGCAAAAGGGATCCTTAATATTTTTAATTTACGCTAAACATTTAAAAGTTAGAAAGGATCGGTTTTCAACATTCTCCTCAATGTTGCTTAGAACCAAAGTACAGCGAAATACCATCAGAATTGGAGGACGCTTCAGCTTCACCTTTAAGAGTGGAATGCGATAGCATTCAAAGATGCCTGGCTGCTTATCAGTTTTTTTTTTTTCTCGTATACTCAAATTACAATCCGGCGCTATCACGTCTAGAGATTCTGGATAAGTCGTACTTTGCGATTTTTCTGACAGATATTACTTTGAAAAAATCTATTTTTGTTCACTAACGCCTTGCGCTACGCGATGGGGCCGCCCGCCTAGTCGAGGTGGCTCGGGATGATGTGGTTCGGCATGATTATTTCCGCCAGACGCCGATGCTTACGCCGACGCCGACGCCGGATTTCTACGACACGGGGACCTTAACGCTATCGCGTTAATATTAGCCAGAAGGCCCATTCCGCAACCCGGAACAAAGACTACTTTTCCAAGACTAGGCTTTGCTTCACACTGAAATATACCTTAGCTGAGAAAAGTGCGGAAATCTGGTTATCGAGTACCAAAATACTGGAAATGAAAGAGCACGTGGTGAACAAAATGTAGTTTTCCACATAGTAAACGTTTTGCTCTGCATCTACGGAGCTTCTCTGACAAAATTAAGGTAAATTGAGTTTTATTAGTCGTTGGTAAATCTAAAAAGAGATAAAAACGTGAAAAGTGAGCCTTTTGCCTATTTTCGGTCTATAATTAAAAAAATCATTTCCGATTTATGGAATACTTCGTGGAATTCATATCGTGCGCACAGTAGTCAATTTCCTGCAAAATTACTACCTATATTGAGTTACTATAATTAAATATTGGACGCAAACTAAGGTGTCTGGTTCACTGTTCAACTTAGAGTGCACATAGTTATCATGATCAATGGCGTACTTATCCGCATTTTGTTTCTGAAGCAACAAATTTCATGGAGTCTGCAGTTTTTGACAATGATGCATGGGCAGCCCGAAGCATTGTTGTAATAAACGGTGTAACGATACTTGTTGCTGGGATAGTTTGTTCATGGTATAATGCGAAACTAAAGGAGCACGAAAAAAGACAGCTAGACCGGACTGAACATCACAAACACTAATTTTACTTTATAATAAAGATTTGTTTAGAAGGTGTGACGGGCTAACAGCGGTTGACTAATTTATCATTCACAGCCTGGGTCATTTGAGAGTGACAGTGTGAGGTAGTTACTGCAGCTTCAGCTTTCGGACGTTTGAAGGTGTGTAGTTGCGTTATTCATTCCCCGTAAGTAATCAGTCAGAGAAGCAAGTTTTCCAGAATGTACAATCATAGCTTCTTCCGATCCCAGCGTCCGCCCCACACAGCGTAAATAAATTTGCTTGGCCGGATTACATTTTCCCTCAGTAGAATGACACAAGCCTTGCGCCCGTCTGACACCTCTCCAATGTTCATTATTCCATTCTCCGAAGTTCGTAACTTCATGCTTGCCCAAGATAAACAAGAATTGGGGATCAGACTACTTTGTAAATTGTTTAGCACGTAACGAAAAAAAATGGCTACGGCTTAGCTCAGATAACCCTGGATAACCCTTTGATTTAGCTGTAATCATTATATTTAGGTAGTCACTCATCGTTAAACCAGGTATGACGGCTGTGCCAAGGTTGGTGGCTAGACGTGACTGTGATTAGGCTTGGCACTCCGGAGCCGCTCCAGTGAAGGAGCTCGCCGGGTGATATCCGCGGGCTGGTCAGACGCCGCTTGCCGACGAGGGCTGGAAGCCTCCCGCTCCTGCCCAACGCACAGAGAAGACGGCCCGACCTCGCTGTCATCCATGGCCAAGCTCACACACTAGGCGATAGCGGCGCTCCTCTTAGCAGGCGCGCGCCGTGTGACGTGGTCTGGCGGCGATCCAGCTGCGGAGAGCGCATGCGCCAAGCCAGTGGTGGCCGCTAGCGCAAACAGCGGTGGTGGAGCTCGGCGCGGCGAGTCACGTTATGCGTTGCCAAGGCTACAGCGCAGCTGGGGTCAAATGAAGGTTAAATTGCTGGTGACGGCGAAACTCGGCTCGACTAGGTTAGTAAAGCTCTCGCTTTAAAATGGAGTAGCACATTTTTAAGGTAAACGCACAGGTCTAAAATGTCGAATAGATTATAGCAAGAACGATTGCTTCCGACCTCGTGCTTGGTATGTTGTTGAGGCACTGGGATAACAATTTAATGCCAACAGACGAGGGCAAAGGGAAGGCGTGGATACCACCAAGCGCAGCATTATGTCTGTCTCCCTTTTGCCTAAGTCCTATACCAACACGCCCAGCGCACTGAGCTTTTAAAGTACGTCGCCTCCATCTGTCGTACCGGTAGACGTAAAATTGCAAACCGTCCTCTAGGGCCAATGTCTTTTTCGAAGCATAGAATCACTGGCGGTGAGAACACAATTCCCTGATGGTGGTACAGCGTCTCCCCTACTGGAGACCCATCATCCTAAAAAAAGATAACTCGCTTGCTCATAACATATTGAGCTTCGTGCAGGCCATGGGCTTCCCCTGTGGTGCTTCCGAAATAGACAATTGGAAATATTGCGTACAATGTATATATATATATATATATATATACATATGCCAACACAGTTTTAATTGATTTTATCTTAATTCCAAACCACTACTCTCCAATACAAACATATCTCGCTTCATAATAATAGGTTTTGACAAGTAATGTGCAACATTCGATGCAGATAGTTTTCTTAGAAATAATACCGCTGTATTCGAAATGGCAAGAAGGTAAACGATCGAGTGCATTATGTCCGGTCTAGTGAAACTGACCCATAATCACCTGATACATACCGATGAACTATTGTCATAAAAGGTTATAAGATGACGGTATGCTTTATAGCCACGTGTGAGGTTGTGCGTTCTGCGCGACGACCAGCAATACCGTGTGTTCCCTCGTACTGGCCCATTCACTGCCAAATACAGCAAAAGTCGTTCGGTGTTGTTCAGCATCTGCAATAAAAAAGAAATAGGTTTAAATCTTGTAAACCAAGTTGTCATGAGCGAAAGGACTCTTTGGTTTTGCAAAGACTATGCGCACATCGTTTCATTAAGACACGCTTCCGCGCTTGGTACGTTTCTCTATAAAGTGCTAATCTGGCCTCCCTTTGCTCCGGTGTTTCAGCAGCCAACTTTGCCTTTGCTTGAGATTTCGCATCCTCCCGTCTAGCTATATCAACTGGATGATTGGATTCATCTTTTCGCTTGCGCTGAAACACACGCACAGAAGGCCCAGCCGGCACGCCATCTATGGTGAGACTGAGCTACCAAGCGCTGGCGAAGCAGCCGTTAAACCCTCGCCTGGTCACGTGGTACCGCAGCGGCGAGGCTCCGAGCGAGCGCAGTTCCGACGCCTCTCCGCAGCGGATCACGTGGCGTGACGTTACACCTACCACACTTGCACTCCGGCGGCTCAAGCTAACTGCAACGCGATGAATGACCTTGCGAGACATGCGTAGTAGAGCGTTCGCTCTAAAATGTTTCCCGCACATCAGTACTTTCGACGTTAAGCACTCCTCCAAGTTCGGCGCAATATAGATCAACGACATCATGCAGATCATGCAGAATTAAATACTGCAACCTGGTCGTTTTGGCGGGACCTTTATTAACATAATCGCGTGCTAAGAAAAAGTTGCAGTTTCCGCCGAAAGGCGAAGTATCAATTGCGATAGCAAATTAGCAGAGAGCCATACGAAGTAAGGATAGTACTTTTATCCGCGGTATCAACTTGTAAAGATTGTCTTGCTCTAATGAGTGAGTAGAGATCGTCAGGGTTGAAAATTCGGTGATCGCTGACGACTGCAGTCACCGCATTTTAGGGATGCAGTTTAGGGTCGCCGAAAGGAGCGACATGGCAGTGATCTGAATCTCCAATTTTTTCAAACTCGCTCTCTCTTGCGTTGCTGTACAGCTGCAGCGGAAAAATATTATCACAAGTGACCGATCACCCGAGTAGATAAATTGCGGTATGCGACGCGGTTGTTCCCTAGCACGCCTAAAACGAGAGTGCCAGGCATTCACTCTTTGGAACATGAATCATCTGTCACTTTAGATAACAGTGTGCATGGGAACAAGAGCGCCCCGTACCGGAAAAGGAAGGTACCCTAAAGCGGTCCCTCAGGAACACCAACAAAGTCCTTTGGCTGTCTGTCTGTCACCTTAGGCCACCTCTGACGTTTGCAGCCCTTTTCCTCCAAGGAGAGCTTGGTGTTGGCTTGGCCCAAAACACACGCACGAACAAGGAAAGAGGGAAGCACAATGACGCTGCCTCCAACACGGACGTGGTACTTTAGGGCCGGTGGTATTCCAGAAGGGTAGTCTGTTTCTAGTTCGCTCCTTCTTAGTTGCCCGGAGACGAGAGGGAAAATAGAAAGGGTTCCAGCTCATGTGAAGGAATCTTCTTTAACAAATTGCGCAAACTCGTCCTGGCAGTATCCAACTGCTAGCTTCAATCATCGCAGTTGGAGATGGCTCTGGCGAGGGCATCGGTTCGTTTGTCATTGTCGCGTTCTCCATGAGAGACTTGTTTCGCCGGGTAAATGCCCGATCCCAACAGCCCGTCCACCGCCGTGAAGAGTAGTCGCAAGGGGGCAGCTCATCGGTGCCCTTTGAAAAGGCCTTGGTAGCTCAGCAGGCTCAGCTTTGTGCCCGTTGAGTGGATCATTTCCGTGATTGAGGGCCATTTCGGACGAAGTGCTCAATGTAGGTCGTGGACTAGGAATTTTCAATAACGATCAAACCCGCACAATACCCGAGCAGCGACAAGGCAAGCACACAAACCTTCTCCGAGATATACCAGGTAATCATACTCTGTCCCATCACTAATCGAGAAATTAGAAACAGCCTGCGCCAGACAGGCAGCTATAGAGGGGCGCTGCCCAAACGGCCCTAAACGAAGTGTAAACTGTAGCGTACCGAACGTTTTCATAAATTTTGGTTCAATACTGTCTCAAAGAAGGCGCAACTTACGTAGCTCTGAGGTCAACGACAAAATGGAAATCGTTAGAACATAAACAATAACAACAAGAAAGTCGGGGTAGCTTGCACTAGTGGTGCAAAGCTAGAGACACAGTGGAGCTGATCGGGTCCTAGCTGGTCCTGGCTATACGAAGTGATGCTAAGTTATCCGAAAAAAATGCCAAGTGATGCTAAGTTCTACCAAGTGTATAAGCATTTCCTCGTGGTCCGTGGCGTCGGGGAACGCCGCGCGAAGCACTTGCAGTCCGATCACACGTAGGGGAAGTGGGGCGAAAGGTATGCACAGTGAACTGGGGGCGCGCAGGAGATGACATGCCGGGATGCGTCGGCGCCCGGCACCACGGCTGCCGCCGTGGCGCCGGGGTTCAAGCGACCGCGCTGGCAAACAGTGAGAGAAAAAAAAGGGAAAAGCGTGATACTATAAAAAAATTAAAAAATGTAGCCAGAGCGGCTTTCGAACCCGCGTACGCATGATTCCGAAGCGAGCGCCGTAACCACTCAGCCAGACAGCCACGCTGCAATGGTTGCATTCGTGCAAACCATATCAACCAAACCACCAGTGCACGCCTCGCGCATACTCTCTCTCGCTCTCATTTTCTCTTTCTCTCTCCCTAGCATAGCGCGTGACGCGCGCACTCTCTCTCTCTCGCGCGCGCTCTCATTT
Source organism: Dermacentor silvarum (assembly GCF_013339745.2). Lineage (NCBI taxonomy): Eukaryota > Metazoa > Arthropoda > Arachnida > Ixodida > Ixodidae > Dermacentor > Dermacentor silvarum. Next base: position 164,550,152 of record NC_051158.1, on the reverse strand, counting down.
TCTCTTCTCTCTTTCGAACATATAGCGCGCGAGGATCCGCGAGGCGGTTGCTATAGGCAACGCAGGGGCAGGTGGCACACATTGCGGCCGGCTTAAACAGCTCCGCTGTTAAAACACTTGATGTTTCTCATCGGGGCATAAGAAACTTATCAAACTACACAGCGCGTGAAAACGGTAAAAGAAAAACAATCACCGCATATTCAAGAAGTGAATCATCATGAGTGGGGTGAAGCACTGGGGATCATAATACCGTAAAATCACCCGTGACATTGCCCCACTCGCGCATGTAAATGCTTGACAACGCGGTGTACAGTATATAAAATGTGTTTTATTGCTCATAACACGTATATCGTGTTGAGTTCCGGGTTGGGTTTCGATTTAATTATTACTGTTTATGGTCGGTGAAATGCAGAGCCAGCAGTTCTTCTAGCGGATACATCCTAACGTTTGCAAAGATTTGGTCTATGCACTTTCCCCTCGTGGTCGTGGGTTGCTTGTAGTAGATGCACCGTAAGAGAGCAGCTTGTTGTCGGCGTTGCCGCTTTGCCGCCGCTTTCCTCGCTCTCGCCTCCGGGGCAGCTTGCTGCCGAGCCACCGCTTCCCGCGCCCTCAAATCCTGGTCCGATTGGCGTATTTAGCGCTTTGCCGATGCTTCCCGCGCCCTCAAATCTTGGTCCGATTGGCGTTTTAGCGCCTTGCCGATGCTTCCCGCGCCCTCAAATCCTGGTCCGATTGGCATTTTTAGCGCTTTGCCGATGCTTCCCGCGCCCTCAAATCCTGGTCCGATTGGCGTTTTTAGCGCTTTGCCGATGCTTCCCGCGCCCTCAAATCCTGGTCCGATTGGCATTTTTAGCGCTTTGCCGATGCTTCCCACGCCCTCAAATCCTGGTCCAATTGGCATTTTTAGCGCTTTACAGATGCTTCCCGCGCCCTCAACTCCGGGTCCGATTGGCATTTTTAGCGCTTTGCCGATGCTTCCCGCGCCCTCAAATCCTGGTACGATTGGCGTTTTTAGCGCTTTGCCGATGTTTCCCGCTCCCTCAAATCCTGGTCCGATTGGCATTTTTAGTGCTTTGCGGATGCTTCCCGCGCCCTCAAATCCTGGTCCAATTGGCATTTTTAGCGCTTTACAGATGCTTCCCGCGCCCTCAAATCCTGGTCCGATTGGCGTTTTTAGCGCTTTGCCGATGCTTCCCGCTCCCTCAAATCCTGGTCCGATTGGCGTTTTTAGCGCTTTGCCGATGCTTCCCGCGCCCTCAAATCCTGGTCCGATTGGCGTTTTTAGCGCTTTGCCGATGCTTCCCGCGCCCTCAAATCCTGGTCCGATTGGCATTTTTAGCGTTTTGCCGATGCTTCCCGCACCCTCAAATCCTGGTACGATTGGCGTTTTTAGCGCTTTGCCGATGTTTCCCGCTCCCTCAAATCCTGGTCCGATTGGCATTTCTAGTGCTTTGCCGATGCTTCCCGCGCCCTCAAATCCTGGTCCAATTGGCATTTTTAGCGCTTTACAGATGCTTCCCGCGCTCTCAACTCCGGGTCCGATTGGCATTTTTGCTGCTTTGCCGATGCTTCCCGCGCCCTCAAATCCTGGTCCAATTGGCATTTTTAGCGCTTTACAGATGCTTCCCGTGCCCTCAACTCCGGGTCCGATTGGCATTTTTGCTGCTTTGCCGATGCTTCCCGCGCCCTCAAATCCTGGTCCAATTGGCATTTTTAGCGCTTTACAGATGCTTCCCGCGCCCTCAACTCCGGGTCCGATTGACATTTTTAGCGTTTTGCCGATGCTTCCCGCGCCCTCAAATCCTGGTACGATTGGCGTTTTTAGCGCTTCGCCGATGTTTCCCGCTCCCTCAAATCCTGGTCCGATTGGCATTTTTAGTGCTTTGCCGATGCTTCCCGCGCCCTCAAATCCTGGTCCGATTGGCGTTTTTAGCGCTTTGCCGATGCTTCCCGCGCCCTCAAATCCTGGTCCGATTGGCGTTTTTAGCGCTTTGCCGATGCTTCCCGCTCCCTCAAATCCTGGTCCGATTGGCGTTTTTAGCGCTTTGCCGATGCTTCCCGCGCCCTCAAATCCTGGTCCGATTGGCGTTTTAGCGCTTTGCCGATGCTTCCCGCGCCCTCAAATCCTGGTCCGATTGGCATTTTTAGCGTTTTGCCGATGCTTCCCGCGCCCTCAAATCCTGGTACGATTGGCGTTTTTAGCGCTTTGCCGATGTTTCCCGCTCCCTCAAATCCTGGTCCGATTGGCATTTCTAGTGCTTTGCCGATGCTTCCCGCGCCCTCAAATCCTGGTCCAATTGGCATTTTTAGCGCTTTACAGATGCTTCCCGCGCCCTCAACTCCGGGTCCGATTGGCATTTTTGCTGCTTTGCCGATGCTTCCCGAGCCCCCGCCGCCAGAGTAGCTTGCTGCCTGTGTAGACGCTGAGCCGCAGCATGCCACGCCTTGCGTTCGTCCATGGCAGAAAGAGATTGTATGGTCTGGAACATGCCATACACAGCAGCGCCATCTCGTGTATAGACGCTGAGCCGCTGCATGCAACGTTTCATCCATGACAGACAGATGGCGTGGCAGTCGATGTGAGCACGGACGACGCCGGGCGGACAAGGCTAGACCCTATATAAGGATCTTCGCCCCTAAAAATACACCAAGGATCTGAATCATAGTTAGCTATGCCAATAAACTGGGAAGCCTCAGCTGAAGACAAACGCGTTCTGCTTTCCCTGTTCGACCGAGCCACACTGTCGGAGTAGGTGACCAACTAGGAGACGTACTTCGCAGCTGTCACAACGGGCAGTTATTTGAACAGCGTGCGAGGCACGGAGTAAGATAAGACAGGAGCGCCGACTCCGCTCGTCTGGAAGGGTCACATTCTGCAACGCCGGCTCCTGCTTCACAGCGTGTTCGCCAGACGGCGCTACGAATTAAGAACAACTCTGCAGCGGAGAGGAGCAAAGACGCGGGGGCTCTCTCGCGGCACCTGCTTCTCAGATGCTCCGCGCACGCCCTGACGCCTGTAGCGCGCCTAGCTCTTGCGGTTCACGGAGTGACGTTAGCAGGAGAAACAAGTCATGTATCACTTTATTTAATTTCTTTTATACAGGCCAAATGCAGGGCATTTGTCAGGTGGCCTACATGGAACTTTACAAGGCACAGGAACAGAAAATAAACAAATTACGGAAACTAAGACGGAAAGAAAAGCTATAGCAAATGGTAAGGCGATGTAACGGCCGTTCGGGTGGTCTCAAGCAATGACAGACGACAACGAAAAGAAGTTTTTATGGAAAAGCTGACGTTTATCACTCTTTTATCTGAGCACGCATCAAATGCTAAGATGCTTCCCGTGCTTCTTTGTTTCTCGCGGTGCTTTTCGTGTCGCCCGGTTCTCTTGCGAGCAGAATCGCCACATTCTCATTAAACATAATAATTAGGAATTCCTGCCAGTGTTTCCTGCTCATTATTTCACAAGAGAAGCTCAGATTATGTGTCTGCATAACTGGGGGAATCATCTCGAAGGCAAGGCTGAGAATTTACAGGTTAGCCAGCCGGTATTTACACTGGCTAAGCTCCTTGTCTTTCTTTCCCTTTCTCTCTCTCTACATTACGGCATGTCTCTGGACAAGCAAAGGCACCTGCACTGTGTGTAGTTGTAGACAAATTTAAATTGAGCTCCTTCCGCATTGGCGTCTTCTGGTTCCTCCTGGCATTCAGCATCATTGAGCTACGCCAGGCTTCCCTAAACAAATTGATGGAACTGCTCCGCTTCGAAGTCGAGGCACTTTCTTTACATCTAGTAGGACGTCGCCTTTGTCTTTGCTGAAGTAACTATCAAAAATAAGCTGCTTCTCGAAGTGTCGCGCACATATTTTGTCCATTGCTTTAAGCGCTCGCTTACTTTCAGGAATTTTTTGAAGCCACTGGTGCAGTAGTTGAAGATCAGATGTCGAAGCAAAGAGCGAAAACTTCTCGCGTCCTTTGCCATAACCAGATTTACAGCCGGGAACAAAACACTGTCCTGTTGCTCAGTCTGTTCACGCACAAGTATCAAGATACCTTGTTCTGCCCGGCATGAATAAACATACTGCAGACATAGTAAACAAAGCGAGGAAGACGAAAATTTCGCACCTTCGCTTCCGCGCAGACGTAGAGGAGTGAAAAACAAGTACTTCTGTTGTGTCTTTTTGTGCAGCATCATTTATCGTCTGTTTCCTCTAAAGACATCTAAATATGTTTCGTATGCGTGCATAAAAGCGCTACCGCGTGTTTATTTGGGCTTTTATTATTTGTGCGCATATATTTTTTGTGTTTGATTGCTGTCAAATTGAGACGGCCGAGGGTCCACGTTTGTAGCAGACGACACGCTCTGCGGGTGCCGCGCTGCCCGTTCTGCGCCGCCGGTCTCCGCCACTCAGTGCGTGCGCACATGGAAGCAAGCTGTTGAGTGTTTTCCACGCGCCTCGACAAATGGCGCTACGCAATGTATAATTTGCGTTGCACGCTTTGTCCCGAGCGTATGCGTTGCGCGGCGGCGGAGTCGGCGCCTCTGTTTATCTTACTCCGTGGTGCGAGGCAAGTAGCGGGCAAGCTTATGAGTGGCCTACTTCAAGAGTACTGCACTCTTCCTCACTCATATGCCAAAGGCAACCTCGCGTGCGGCGAACTTTCGACTACCCCATGCACAGATTGCTTTTAGCCACCTTTGCATCCCCTTCTCGGAACTTCTCCGAGACTGATGTCAATCGGGTCACATGGTATGGATAGGCCGAAATTTATCAAACGAATTGGGATCCCCTCCTGGTAAAGTGTCCCATGTCTCAAAACTCGGCCTTTCAGAACTAAGGATTAGCCTGCGTGGCGCGTGATTCCAAAGTGGCCAAAGAAAAAGAAAAAAGGCGCATTTTTCAACCACGGAATTGGTGACTGCGATTGAAAATGGTCAAACGAATAAGTGCTGCGTACTGAGTTGCTCGTTCCCTCAATGCTAGCTGCCAGTACCGCACCTAGAATGCGAAATGTACTGGACTCTATTGACCACTTCAAGTCTAAATTTAAAAATTCATAGAATGGCACTATAAACCTAAATAGCAAAAAGTTACACTCTATCTACGGGCAAGGACCTTGAAAAAAATATTGCTGCCCCGAAACCTGTTCACCCAATCGAAATCCTACAAACAATGGTAACGGATAAATGCCCCTACTCTGTAAGCATTGAATTACCCAAGAATGGTTTGTCTCTACAAATCTCTATGTCAATGCTTAAAATTATTAAAATTACTATGAAAAAATTTTGACCCACTCCACTCTGTGAAGGTAGATGACCAGGGAAGCTGTTTAACACGCGACACAGAGGTGACACAGAATTTTCAACAAAGGCAGCAACACATTTATTGTCTTGATTGGTGGTCATCCTGACGATAGGTACGCACACACATTCTCGTATCACATGTGGATAATTGAATAATATAGTTCTGCGCATGCGAGACGTTGCTCTTCGTAGGCGCGTTGCTCCTAGGAAGTCCGGACTATAGGCGGACTCCCCATTACGATAACTGAAGAGAAGTGAAATTAAAAATGGAGATGAGCAACTTTTCTTTCTGGGTTGTTATATACATTCGCATGGACGACGACACCGCCGCCCCAAGGAGCCCGAGGAAACTAGACACGTGCGACATTTCGACGGCACCACCACCACGGGAGAGCGGAAGGAAACTAGTAACGCGAGCGCTCAGAACGCCGACAAAGAGAGGGCGGTGCGAGCATATATGCATGGCTAGAGTGACTTAATTTCTCGGAGAGTGTCCAAAGCACCGGCTTCCGCGTGAAGCCTTTGCGGGGAACTGCCGCACCGTTACAGTGCTGGACCCGTGGGATTTATGCGCTCGGGAAGCCTGCGGAAAGCGAAGAGCGTCTGTTTCGCGCGGTAGTTTCTTGCGTTCAGTTTCTACGCAAGAAACTTGGAGGCTATTTAACTTCAATGCTGCAGAAGGGCATGGAACTTACCCATCTTTAAGCGTTGTCTCAGTGCTGGGGCAGCATGATAATGCAGAAAAAAATATATGCGCAGCTTGCACTAAGTTGTGCAAGGCCAGGAAAACAGCGGAGATGGTGATCACCTCCAGTTTAGCTAGGCTCGAGTATGTTGTCCTAGGTTCGGCTAAATTTTGCTAGGCTAAGTTTGCTAGGCTAGGCTCAGTCGCCTACGCTCGCATTTCCGAGCTCGGAACTCAGGATCCTCGCAGCAGCGGCCTCGGCGCGATACTCCGGATTAGCACGCAATCGTCGCATTCGTTCTCGGCTGGCGGCACGACGAGCTTCCAGCTGAGCGGCTTCTTCTTCGGTAGTCTTGTACCTCTTCGGCCATCCCATGTTACATTTACTCAGTGCGAAGTCTACGAAAGTTGTGTGTGTCGCCGTCGCGGCGACATGATCTCTTTAATCAGTGTGACGTCATGGCCAAGCTTCACAAAGTGCCATCATAACTTAGCAAATCAAGAATTGCGGCACGAAGCAATGACATGGCAGGGCGAAGCTGGATAAGTGATAGCTAGGCGACCGCATTGACGGAGCGGGTCTGCTGGAACGCGGTGTCGGCATTGCAACGCAGTGTCGGTGTTGGAAGTTGTGCTATGCAACGCCCAGTGACGTCATCGCTGGCGCGGCGGCGGAGCAAGGAGAAGTGAGGCACAGCTTTGGCAAGTGGTTGCTATGCAATGCGCAGTGACGTCTTCGCTAGGCGACTTTTTGCGAACGCTATGCGGGGAAACGAAAAGCTTAAACAACTCCGCTGTTAAAATGATGTGTCGAACTGAATCAGCGTGGCCTAGTTCCAGTGCTAGAGTTCGGGAACGGAAATTTGGGAACTGTGCATGCGTAGAAATGCGCAAAATGAAGTCAAACGCACAAGCAGACAACTAAAACGAAGTTATTCGAATTGTTAAGCTGGCACAAGGGTGATGGATGCAAGAAGTAAGAGTAAAGAAAAAATTTCGAGGGTGCTTAAGCTTCGCCTTTAAGAGTGGAGCGCGATAGCTTTCAAAGATTCCTGAATGCTTGTCAGGCTTCCCGGCAACTGCAGCTTTCTTTTTTCTCCACCTTCACCTCTGCGCGCCGCTACCATTTTACGCTGCCGAGAAGGCGAGCGTCAACTGGACGGGGTTTTCGCAAGTAACCTACCCGAGCGCACCGCTGTTGTTATGGCAGAAATGCTGCAAAAGGGATTTGAGTTTCATCGTAACAGAATTATGCTTTCTAGTATATTAAAATTGCAATCAGGTGCTTACAAACCTGTAGGTTGTGGTTACGTCGTACTTAAATGATTTTTATGACGCATTTTAATTTCAGAATTTCAATTATTTCACCAGCGCATCTGCGCCACGGGCAGGGCCTGTGTGGTCCTGATGGTTCAGGACGATTTTGTTGGCCGCAGACGCAACACCTCGAGATCGACGCCGACGCTGGATTTTCTGCATCACGGGGCCCTTAACGCTATCACGTTAAAAATTTGCAAGGCTTAAGCTTCGCCTTTAAGAGTGGAACGCGGTAGCGTTCAAAGATCCATGAAGGCTTGTCAGGCTTCCCGGAAACTGCAGCTTTCCTTTTTCTCCACCTTCGCCTCTGCGCGCCGCTACCATTTTACGCTGCCGAGGAGGCGAGTGCCATCTGGATGGGGTTTTTGCAAGTAACCTACCCGAGCGCACCGCTGTTGTTATGGTAGAAATCCTGGAAAGGGGCTTGAGTTTCCTCGTAACAGAATTAGGTTTTCTCGTATATTCAAATTACAATCCGACGCTATCATATTTTTAGGTTGTAGTTAAGTCGTACTTTACGATTTTCCTGACGAATTTTACTTTGAGAAATTCAATTTTTGCTCACTAACGCCTTACGCCACGCGGAGAGCCTAAGTGGTCAGGGTGGTTCGGGATGAATTTCTCGGCCACGGACGCCAATGCTTATGCTGGCACCGATGCCGACGCCAGAATCTCTGCGACACGGGGCCCTTAACGCATGGCGTTAAAATGTACATTACTCGAGCCTTCAACTGCAATACTTAGGTGCAGTGAGGGCTCCGCTCACCGCTTTTCAGTCACGGTCGCCAGTCGTTTACAGCCATATCCACTTCTTCATTCGACAATAAGTTAGCCTCGACTAGTACTTTATTATGCAAAGTGCACAGAAAGAGGGTGTAAGGGAAACGATAGATAGAGTAAAGATGGCCGTAGCGCCGTAATAAAGTTAGCTTATTTCGCCTCAGAGATAGCGTGCAGCAGCGAGCTTCACCGTGCATAGACGAAGCTTGTATTAAATGCAGCCATTAGAAAGAAAGGCAGTGCCAGGCAAGCAAACTTTATTCCGCAAGTTTTTTCACAAAAGGTGTCCCACGAAAAGAGGCTTTACAGATATCCAGATTAAGGTAAAATAAAGATATAAGTAGCAGAATTTTTGCAGTCTAAATTGAATAACTGTCGAATCAAAAATACGACAATGTACTAACGTAAATACGTTGTTTCATCCCCTTTAGAAAAATGTTCAGGAATAAAATCCTGCTCTATGTAAATAATAAATATAATGAACAAATACAGAGATCTATGTGCCGTGTCTGATAAAAATTATGTGAGGCCACAAATATCGGGTATACGAACAGGTACAGACTCGATGTTTCAGAGTCAGCTGGGGTCACTCATGCATCGGCCTTGTTTCTATATAAAGTGGTCACTGTACATCAATATGAAATGCTCCTGCGAGATGCTGAGGTTGCTTCACCATAAAAAAGTGCAATAGATGACAACGTTTTAAACACGTTCAAATACTGCAGTCTCACGTACAGTGGCTTAACTCCTGATATTTTGAAGATTCACGGCGGTTAGCGTTCGCGCGTTTCAGAGACATTACAAACAAATGGAGACGAGTAGCTACATAGAAAGCAATCATTTCCGCGGCAAGTGAGTGCGCGTGACTGGGGCATCCTACCGCAACTAAAGGCTTTTAACAGCGAAGCTGTTAAAGCTGAAGGAAAAACGTCCGAAATCTGCACAAAACTCCGCGCTGTTGCCTAGCAACAACGCAGCCACAACTGCGCACCTCCTGGCCCAACCTCGCCTAAGCGCGCATGCCCGGAAGCAGTAGCAACGCCGTAGCAACCGCAAAGCGACGCCCACCGACAGGAACACTCCGCGCAGCCGCCGCGCCGAGCTACCGCAGCAGCTGGTAAACCGTTTCCCGCCACGCCGAAACTACCGAAAATATCTGGTACGTGTCCCTTAGCAACCATTTACGCCATAACTGACGTGTACACCCAGTGTACATGCACTTGGCATCGGAGTTTGCCATAAATGGGGCTGCGCCTAGTCCTATCAACTTTCGCTAGATATCGAGCGGCTAGACTCCAGCGCGTTCGGCCTCGGCAAGCAACAGCGTTCTTGGCAATGCATGTGCCAACATTGGTTAGCCTGCCTGCGTTTGTGGCATGCCAGGAACGCTGTCGCTCGGAGGCGCCGACGCTTCTAGCGTTAGTCACGCGAAATGTCGCGAAAGGGAAGGTGCCTCTGAAAATGATCGCTCATGAATACCGTCCCAACAGGCGTAGTTAAGTTAAACCGAGTTAAGACCTAGCAGTAGCCGCCAGTAATACTTGATCGATAATTTCGCTGTGCCTAGCTTTGCAGGACCCAGTGCAATCTTGCCCGTTCTTTCCTCTTTTTTTTTCCTGATGAGCTCAATAACGTCCATCACGCTTTCTTGAAGTTCCCGAGTACTGAAACAGCTTGGGAAATGGTTTTCCAAATCTCTAATAAATCTAAAGAGATAGCCAGAGAGGTACAGCAAGCCTTCCTTGTCCTGCAGAGATGTGTAATCATAGCTGCGCTGAGCTGACTAATGTATTCTTTCTTGGTTAGTCAGATATCACGACACTGTTCACTCTTTCCTTTCAGAAGAAACTTGTCTCATGCTATCATATGCAAATGGATCGCCCATGGGAAAGTTGTAGGCGTAACTTGTTGCCTAACGTATTATTGTTACGTAAACTAACAGGTATTTATGGCTCACGACGATGTTATGTGTGCTTGCATTATATTGACATAGTTGTGGAAATTAGAACCTTTGATGGACTACAAATATTGCTATTAACTTTGAATATCAGTACAGTTCTTGCCTTCAGTGACAGTAAAGCATGAAACGTTTACGTCCTTGTAATAATTAGGTTGCCTCTTTTCATTGTGTAATTACAGCTACGTATTAATTGATCAGCAAGTATATTTGCTCTGTACGAACCAGCGATCATACGGAATAAATTGCTAAATTTACTTTCATGTTAAGAAGGAAACAACAGAGGGCGGAAGGCAGTCTTAACTATAAAGCAGTTTGAACGCTTGAAATAAAAGAAAGTAAATGAAGAGCGCAAAGCGTTAGCATGAGCAAGCCGTTTGTATCTCCTTCGTTCTCCTGGTTATGTGCGCCATCTCGTGCTTATTCTGATTAGCAGCACGTTTACGTTCGTCATGCCACACTTAACTAAATTAAGATACCTCGGCTCACGATGAAGTGAGCGATTAATATGTGCCTAAAACAGCCGTGTAAGTTTGGACCATCGCGGGTACAAACCTGCCCACACAGAAGGACATATTCAATATCCCCGTATCACAGCACACAAACCCGTTCTCTGTGCGGTGAGTCACTGCAGTATCACCTTGTAGTAACGTAGTATATTATAGGAGCTAAATTATGGCATTCTTGGCTCATACCGGCCAAAAAAATTGGAGGACGCTTAAGCTTCGCCTTTAAGAGTGGAACGCGATAGCGTTATCGGACGCTGTTCCCATGGCATTTTTCTTTCAGTGGGCTCCACTGCAACACAGAACGTGGGAAAGAACCTAATAAAGACCAAGCTTACACCGATTCCCTTAAAGTCGGTTTCACTTTTAAACAGAAATCTATTGCTGGGAAGATGTTTTTCTAGCGGCAATATAGGCCGTGTTATATTCATATGTGAAGACCCTAGCACCTTTCTTTTATTATTTTATTAATTGTTTGCTATTGCCCTGACGCGCGCGCTTGTCCAAAACTCATTTGGTAAGGGAAGTCCCATTTTTTTTCTTTACAAATACTGCACGCCCTTCTCGGGCCCATGCAGGAGTGGATACTTAGAATACAAACAAGAGAAGTAAATTTAAACAAAAACTTAACATAATTGAAAAAATATAATACATACAAAAATGCAAAAACCTGGCAATATCATCAACTCGGAGTGTACTTCAATATTTGACTCGAATTTCAACAACAGTTTATATTATACATTGAACAAATGATTCCAACGAGGCGGAGTTCACTGCCTCCTCAGATAATCTATTCCAGTAATAAATTGTGGGAGGAAATAAAGAGAACTTGTGAACATCAATGTGGCTGACTGGTTGTCTAATAGTTTTACTGTGGTGAGTTCTCTCTGATCGTTTGAAGGGATCCTGAAGATATCGTTCCCGTGATAACTTAAAGTTCTCGTGATAAAGTTGGTAAATAAATGCTAATCTAGATATAATGCTGCACTGCTCAAGTTTTTGTAGGCTGGCCCTATTACGGAAGTTGCTGATACTAGAGTGACGGGAGTAAACATAATAAATAAAACGCAAAGTTCAATTCTGTACTCTTTTGATTTTATTAATGAAATATTGTTCGCAAGGGGTCCAAATACCCTACCCTCATATACTAACACTTTTTATGCATTTATTTTTACTGCAGGAAGGGTATTACGCAGTTTTCTATTCAAAAACGACAATTTCTGTAGTGCACCCCGACAGACATTTTCAACATGCGGTTCCCAATTGAAGTTACTGGTGTGATGCCTAAATATTTAACTTTGTCAGTTCTGGTGATTGTAGCGGTACCTAAAGAGCAAGTAAAGTCAAGGGGCTTCTTTTTGTTGCTAAACGTAATGGAAGCTGTTTTATAAGTGTTCATTCTTAAGCCCCACCTTGAACACTATGCATCAATGGAGTGTAAGGAATTGTTTAATTAATTTTTTTTCATCTCGGTTATTTATGGCTGTGTATACAAGACAGTCGTCTGCAAATAGCTTAATCTGGATTGGTGGTTCGACGCAAGAAAATTAATATCATTAAGGAGAGGCCCGAGATCCGAACCCTGTGGAATACCAGAGTACAACTCCAAATCTTCGGAGACACTCCCATCTATGACAACACGCTGCTTTCTATCTCTTAAGATTCAATCCATGCCACTACTTTCTGTTCAATGCCAATTGCCTTTAGTTTTGTTAGCAAATCTTTCTGAGGAACGACATGAAACGCTTTTGAAAAATGCAAAAAATTATCGTCTGTTTGGCCTTTTATATTGAGTGTACGAATTAATTCATCAGTTATTTCAGCTAGTTGGGTTACAGAAGCTAAACCGGATCTAAAGCCATGCTGTTAGGGATAAAGCAAATTATTATTTTCTAAGTAATAATGGCCTTAAAGATAATGGCTGTCTTCAAATTCTTTCCATCATCGTAGACAGTCTACTTTGACGTCTACGAATACAGCCAAGACAGCTTCGAGTCCAAGTAATGGAACGCGTTTGGAGCCGTCTGGAAGACTCTTCTGCGACGTGACGCCACCTCGCGTCGACCAAAAGAAAGTTGAGAAAAGCACACATTAGTTCTGTATTTTAAGTATTTTTGCCTGCGAACCTATGAAAAACGTGATCTGACTTACATTTAGGGTATAGAAAAGCGTGTCTACCTTTTTGCATGCGCAAACAACCTTCCCGTAGAGTTTATGAGTTTCTACGTCCTGCTCCGTCGCCATCTTGTTTAGACAGGAAAGTAGCCTGCATCGTTGTTGACTTCGATGCTGTCTTCGCGATGCTGTCTACTTTGACATCTTCGTGAGAATTGGAACGAGACTTAAGACGGCCGCCGTCCGCTTATCTGTCTATTTAGCCGTCTGAGGCGAGTATTGGAACACACCCAATGTGTTCGAATAATTTACAACAGGTGCTAGATGAAGATACGGGCATGTAGTTGTTAATTATAAGAGAAGAGCCAGATTTATGCACCGGAATGATTTTTGCCGAGCGCCAATCATCAGGAATTACTGCAGTGCTTAAAGATATAACGAAAATGTGATGTAAATCTTTGGCCACCCATACAGCATATCTACTCAGAAATGTATTGGATAGTTGGTCAAGAACAGATGATTTCTTCACATCTAGCCTATGCAAGAGGCCAAGAACGCCGTCCTTAGTTATCTCTACCTCAGGCATAGGACTACCATAGACATATTACGGTAACAGCGCATGTTAAACTGTACGCGTGAAGACGGATTGGAAAAATGCACTAAATTCGTTAGAAATGACGGTCGAGTCAACAATACTGTGACGGGGCGTCAAATAGATAAAAGCGGGGCAGGATTTCTATACAGGGACTGTTGACAGAGATGGCCAAGATGGCTGAACACGCACAGCGTACCCCAGCAATCGTCGTCTTACTTAATGCAAGAAGGCGGCCCGTAACATCTAACCGCCCCGGCGGGCTGAGCGCCGTCTCGGCGGAGACTAATTACACGAGCAGGCGACGGAAAAGTACGGCTTAAGTCGGGATACGTGCACGACGTCCGAAGATGGCAGGGTACATGGTGAAGAACTGTTCAGTGGGATGATTTCACAGTTCACGTCACTATGTTGCCGTAAAACCTTGTATGGTCCAGTGTAACGCAATAAAAGCTTTTCGGAGAGACCGACGCGACGAGAAGGAGTCCAGAGAAGCACAAGAGATCCCGGAGAAAAGCAGAGGTGCCGGTGGCTGCGGTCATAATGGTCCTTTTGGCATAATTGCGAGTCGGGTAGTAGTCGGGATGAGCGATCTGACGTGCCAGATGGGCTCGCGCGGCAGCATCGCGGGCCTACTCCCTGGTATGTTGTGTAACAGCAGGTAGTAGCGTGTCAAAAGGAAATGCAGGGTGGTGCCCATACAGGAGTTCAAATGGCGAAAAACCGGCGGTGTTGTGACGGGAGGAGTTGTACGCGAACGTGACGTATGTCAAAGCGCTGTCCCAGTCCCGATGATCGTTAGACACGTACATCGACAGCATATCGGTTAAGGTGCGGTTCAGCCTTTCAGTGAGCCCGTTGGTCTGCGGGTGGTACGCAGAAGTGAGCTTGTGTTCCACAGAACAGGAACGAAGGAGGTCATCGACAACTTTCGTCATGAAGTAGCGGCCTCAGTCTGTGAGCAGTTGCCGAGGAGCACCATGACGAAGGATGACGCCAGGAAGGAGGAAATCGGCGACGTAAGTGGCGCAACTAGTCTGCAAAGCTCGCGTGGTGGCAAAACGCGTAGTGTAGTCGGTCGCAACTGCGATCCACTTGTTCCATGAAGCAGACGTAGGAAATGGACCGAGGAGGTCAAGACTGACGCGGTAGAATGGCTCCTGGGGTATATGAATAGGATTCAGAAGGCATGCAGGCGACCCCGAGGACCGTTTACGCCGCTGACAAAGGTCACACGCAGCAACGTAGCGTCGAACAGATCGGTACAGACCAGGCCAGAAAAACCGGCGCCGCACGCGATCGTATGTGCGGGATACGCCAATATGGCCAGCGGTCGGAGCATCGTGGAGTTCTTGGAGAACAGTAGCACGAAGATGCTTGGGGAGAACAAGCAGAAGCTCTGGGCCATTGGGAGTGGTGCTACGACGGTAAAGAATATCGTCGTGAAGCTCAAACAGACGAAGCGATGGGTCGGGCTGACGGAAATGGAGGCGGCCAATTATAGATCGTAATGTGTCGTCACTTTGCTGTTCAGCGGTTCGGGGTATTCTCGCCAGACGACGGAGCTCCGAAGTGGTCGGCGCTGCGGTGCGACCACCATGGCCCACCAACCGGAATCTGCTTCTGCGCCGCGGACACCGATTGTATCCAACCCCGAGACCCTGGAACGTTCAACGGAAGGACATTGAGGAGTGGCTCACTCGATACGAACGGGTGAGCGATTCCAACCACTTGGACCTGACAATCATTCTGACCAATGTCTTAGTGGAACGGCGAAGTTGTGGTATGACAATCACGAGGCTGACTTTGGGAGGTGGGATACATTCGAACAAATGCTCCGTGACCTGTTCGGTAAGGCCTCCAGTCGAAAAATCGCTGCGAAGCAACAGCTGCCAATTCGCGCCCAGACATCCACGGAATCATATTTGTCGTACATGCCGGATGTGCTGGCGCTGTGCCGTAAAGCTGACAGTAACACTCCAGAGTTTGACAAGGCCACGGCCTGAAAAGAATGGCGGACGACGCATTCAATTTGCTCATGTGCAGAAATTGTGCTACCGTCGATGCCATGATCGAGGACTGTCAGCGCTTCAAGGAGGCTAAGAGCCGCCGTATTGAACGACCATTCGCCCGGCTACCCATCACCTCCACCAATGTGTGACGGGACGTCAAATAGATAAAAGCGGGACAGGATTTATATACAGGGACTGTTGACAGAGATGGCCAAGGTGGCTGAACACGCGCAGCGTCCCCCGGCGATTGTCGTCTTCTTCCTTAATGCAAGGAGGCGGCCTGTAACACTACTTTCACCCAAAACTTTTATATCTTATTGCCAAGTGTACTTGTTTATCTTTCACCGGTGACAGCTCTTCACCGGCTCACAAATGTTAACCGTTATCGCACGGCGCAGGACGCGCCTGCATGTATCGGAAGTTTCTCGAACGTTATCGATGCTTCTTTCCGTTGTCTGGATTCACCGACGCTTATGTTATCAGATTGTATGACCGACGCGAATTGTCTAGAACTTTCTGGAAGACACGCGGGCACCAGGGAATAACCTGGAACATTCGATGACTCATGTATAAAAGCCAACGCGGTTCGCCGCTGATCTGATTTCGACGATCGCCGACTGTGTTCGCCGCTTTCGTTGTGCTGCGAGCGCAGCTTACTTTTGTGGGCACAGGTTCGCCCAATAAAGAATAAGTTTTGTCATACAGTTTTACGACTGTTTACTTCAGCGTCACTACTACGTGACATTATATACACCGTTTATTATTATTATTATTATTATTATTATTATTATTATTATTATTATTATTATTATTATTATTATTATTATTATTATTATTATTATTATTTGAGAGATAGCGCCAGAACTTTGGGGGATTTTGTTCATAAATGACTGCAAAGTGACTGAAAAAAAACGCTCTTTCGCCGATCTTGTTTGCTCCCCCAGGTTCAGAGTAAGGCTTGAAAGGTCATTGAATTACTGCATTTACGTCTTACCTTAACCTTACGTTTCAAATAAATCATTTCTCTCGTTAACCACGGGTATTCCCTATTAGTGTGTTTCTTTTTTAATGGGACATACTCTTGCTCGCAAAAGAGAACAATTTCTCTAGTGCGCGCAGTCTCTAGCGCGTGCATTTGACGATGATGATGATTTATTGGCATCCCCTTTGAAACGAGGCGGCGACAAATAGTCACCTAACCTGCTTGATTTAATCAGGTATAATATACATGTTCTTTATCTAGCATTTTTGTATAACTCTCATTATTTTTATTTTTCAAAAATTTACCTTGTACCGCTGCCTATGATTTTAAGAGATCAGGTCGTATCCATCTTTTCCCTGCTTTTTTTCCACCAGTACTCTAATCGTCTCTTGCTGATCTCTACGGCTGATCTGTTTGTTGCCTTCCACTTTAAACCCAAGCGTTTCTGGGAGTTGCACGTTACCTACGGTTCTCGTTGGGTAGATCCCGTCGCATTCCATTAGGATGTGCTGAGTGGTCTCTGAATCTTTACTGCAGCATACACATGTCTCATCTAGTTCCGAATATTTGTTCCGATATGTTTTCGTCCTTAGGCAACCGGCTCGAGCCTCAAATAGCAAGGCACTGCCCTTTGTGTTATCGTACAAATTTTCCCTTCTAATTTCTTTCTTCTCATTCTTGTAAATCTACATTGTCCTTTTTGTTTCCATTCTTTGCATCCAATTCACGGTCTCTATTTCTCTCACTTTCTTTCTGATGACACCTGGTTGTCTATTTACAGTTTCGATTATCCTGTACTTGGTTGCCAACTTCCTTGACCTCTTCCTCCATTCTGTGTCCACGCTTTTCATGTAGAGATACTTGTGCACTTTAGCCGCCCATTTATTTTCATCCATGTTCCTGAGCCTTTCTTCAAACAGACCGGCGGGGGATGCGAGCGCCATCTGGATAGAATTTTCGCATGTACTCTATCCGAGCGCGCCGCTGTTGGTATGGTAGAAATGCAGGAAAAGGGGTGTGTTTGTTTTATTGCGATAGCAATTATATGGACACTTCAACCGGATTTCTGCCGTCGGTGTCCCCGTCACCGTCGCCGTTGCCGTCGCCGTCCTCGTCGCCGTCGCTGTGAGGTTCCCTATAGATAAAATCTTCGCCGCGCGCCGTATGCCCGAGCGGAAGCGTGCGGGGACGCGCGCTATCACGGAGAGCGAACGCACTCAATCTCCCACGCGCAAGCAAGGAAGCGGCAAGCCAGCGCCGGAGGGAGCGGGGGGGGGGGGGGGGGGGCACTTCTACTCTGCCAACAACCGCGCTCGTCGCTCGCTCGCGCGGTCGCTTCTCTCCACACGGCTCTGACCTTTATGCGCCGTGCATTCGCCACTCAGTTTCCGTTGAAGCAATAGACCGCACGTACCTTCGCCCGTTTCTGCGGCGTATGCGCTTGCTGCCAGCGTTTTGACAGTCGTTGTCTCCAGTCATTCAGTGTGATGTATTCATGTTTGTTTGTGCGCGCTCAAACCACGCTTGTTCAATCAGTTAGTAATAGTTGGGCCACATTTTCCAACGCACGCTACACATGCAATGCTGCCCGGGTCGGCAGTGCAGCGCTACAGGTGTGTCCCTTCGCACGCTCTGCCCACGGGAAGCGCTTCTCATCAACACCACCGTTTCACACGCGTCTTCTCGTGGTCATCGAGTCTCTCTTCATGTCGGTCTACTTACGCCGCAGCACACCTGCTTAATTAATCAGCTCATGTTTACTACAATTCAAATTGCTACCAAAGCCGCTCACCTTACTTCGTATGACATTGCTGTGTTGGTATCGCATTCATTGCTTCGCCCTTAGGGCGAAACTGTGACATTTTTTTTAGTTTCCTCGTAACAGAATTATGTTTTCTCGCACATTCAAATTACAATCCGACGCCACCATGTCTTTAGGTTGTTGTTAAGTCGTACTTCACCATTTTTGTCACGGATTTCACTGTGAGAAATTCAATTTTTATTCACCAAAACCTTGCACCACGTGGAAGGCCTGCGTGGTCGGCTGGTTCGGGGTGAATTTCTCCTTCGCTAACACCTTGCGCCACGCGGAGGGCCTGCGCGGTCGGGGTGGTTGAGGATGGTTTCCTCCGCCACGGACGCCGACATCAATGCTGACGCCGGCGCCGAAGCCGGATTTTCTGCTTCACGGGACACTTACGCTATCGCGTTAATGTCAGGCGCGCCGTAGACACCCGCCACGGCGGCGTGGCAGTTCCCCGGAAAAGTTTCACGCTCCCCCGTGTATTCGCGTCGCGCTTTGGGCACTCTAGGTGCTCTAGGCATGGACGGCGCGGTTCAGCCTTTTGGGCTAAGATCAAAGTGTAGTGCTGCGTTAGCTTGACCATCTTCCACTCTCTTTATCTACTGCAGCAGCTACGCGTCTCAGCCGGGTTACAGCAGCTGCTTTGATTCTTTGTGCACCTCTCTCTGCATGACTATCCCCGCTCGGCCCCCACCTGCGCGAGCTTCGGGATCAGCTCACACCCTCCTGGGAGCCGCGGCGGCTAGTTGTTTTTGCATGTAGTACATTCGCTTTTTCTTGTGCAGTGTCGCCCCGTTTCAGCTGCCTGGTCGGATGCACCGCTGTCCCAGCGCCCCTTGGCCCCTGAGCCCCTGGAAGAACCTGCTGCCTGCTGAGTCGGTAAGAGTCAACATTGCCTGCTTCGCTGCTTGCTTTCTTCAATGTAGTACTATTTTTTAAAATGCGAAGCATTTCTTGGCAAACATTTGCTACTTTCACAGTATCTATCTATCTATCTATCTATCTATCTATCTATCTATCCATCTATCTATCGATCTATCTAGCCGCCTACGTCTTTGTGCTCTCATGGTCGTTTCGCTAAGTGGTTATGTACCAAAATTGGCATACTATGACAAGAGTATATGGCGAACATAATTGATATGTCATGACTTGAATGTCATGACATCCGTGTTATGTAGGTCATGAAACAGCCGCCTACGCCTGGGCGCACTCAAGGTGGTTTCGTTAACTTTGTTGGTACCAAAATTGGTATAGTATGACAGGAGCATTGCTGAGAGCCAGTGGGGCTATACTAGTTCAGGTGCAACCAAACTAGGAAGGCCCTTTAAGCTTCATCAAAGTCGCTCCCTCACGAGAACAGGAATTGGCCTCGCTGGTGCAGTATTCGGCCACTACCTCCCTCATGACTCCGACAATTAACCCATGGCCCTCAGTTCCCAGTGGCTGCGGAGCACCTGACCAAGGCGGCGGTCTGACCTGCTACGTGGCAGAGGATGCTAAGAAACTCTGGGTCCGGACAGGCCGCTAATGGATACTGAACCTGGCAACGTTCAACACGCGCACCTTCTCGAGTTAGGCTAGCTTAGCAGGACTATTTCAAGAATTATCAGGCATTGCCTGAGATATTGGCCTTAGTGAGGTTAGAAGAACTGGTGAGGCTTACACAGTGCTGACTAACGGCCACGTCCTCTGCTACAGAGGCCTTCCAGAAAAGAGAGAATCCGGGGTAGGATTTCTAGTCCATAACAACATAGCGGGCAACATTGATGAATTCTACAGCATTAATGAGAGGGCAGCAGTCGTTGTAATAAAGCTGAATAGGAGGTACAAAATGAAGGCAGTACAAGCCTACGCCCCAACCTCTAGTCACGATGACGAAGAAATGGAACAGTTTAACAGTTGAAGATGTTGAATTAGCAATGAGAAAGGTGCAAACTCAGTATACTGTAGTCATGGAAGACTTGAATGCAAAAGTGGGGGAAAAGCAGGCTGGTGAGCAAGCAATTAGCAACAACGGCTTCTATTTTAGGAACACTAGAAGAGAGATGGTGGTAGAATTCGCGGTAACGAATAGGCTCTGAATAATGAACACCTTCCTCGGGAAGCGCAGCAACAGGAAGTGGATCTCGAAAAGCCCTAATGGAGAAACAAGGAACGAAATAGATTTCATACTCTGCCGATTTCAGCATAGTGCAGGATGTAGAAGTGTTAGGTAGGGTAATGTGCAGTAACCATAGGTTAGTAAGGTCTACGATTTCTATCAATTTGAAGAGAGAAATAATAAGATTTTTCATGAAGAAACAGGCCAACCGAGACGCAGTAAGGGTAAAAGCAGACCAATGCATGCAGGTGCTCGCCAACAAATATGCAGCTTTAGAACCGAATGAATGAATATGAATGAAACCGTAACTAGGCTGATCTCAGAAGCAGCAATTGAAGTGGGACGTAAGGCACCAAGGGCAACCAGTAGGTAAGCTCTCCCAAGTAACAAAGGACCTAATAAAGAAACGCAAAACATGAAAATGTCAAACTCGAGATATCACCTAAAATTCGATGAACTGTCGAAACTGATCAATTAGAAGAAAGTAAGGGATATCTGAAATGATAACATGGAAAAGATTGAGGAAGCCGTAAAATATGGACGCAGCATGAAATTGGTGAGAAAAAAACTTGGCTTACGACAAGGCAAAATGTATGCACTGAAATATAAGCAGGGTAATATATCAGCAATTTCGATGACACAGTAAAAGCAGCGGAAGAATTCTGTACAGACCTGCACAGTGTCCAGAGCAGCCAACCTACTTTCATTCGAAGTAGTAATCAACAGGATACAGAGGCCCCTTCTATAAGTAGCGACGAAGTTAGAAGGGCCATGAAAGACATGACCAGGGGAAAAGCCGCTGGAGAAGATGGACTAACAGTCGATTTAATCAAAGATGGAGGAGATATCATGCTTGAAAAGCTTGCGGCCCTTTATACGCAATGCCTCACGACTTCAAGTGTGCCAGAAAGCTGGATAACGCCAACATTGTACTCATTCATAAGAAGAGAGACGTTAAAGAATTGAAGAATTATAGAGCCATTAACTTGCATAAGACCCGTTAGTATTGTTACGTGTGGAAGGACACAGACGAAAGAGGCTATTTACAGGCTATTTACACTGAAGCCAGACAGCCAGGCCCACAATCGCTCGCACCAAGAGCACAGACACACTTCATCGTCTTTCGCGCGGCGGCTCGTCTCTTCAACATCTTTCGATGCTATCGTAATACTACCCCCCCCCCCCCCCGGCGGCAAAAGCGCCGTCACGATGCTGTTAAATATCCAAGGCGCTTGGAGAGGTGTAGGGTTTCAGCCGGGCGACGTGGACAATATCACTGGTGGTCACAGCGGAGGACGTAGTGGGCGTGGCTAGAACGATATCGTAGGTGACATCGGTCACTTGGCGGAGCACGCGATATGGGCCTGTGTAACAGGAGAGCAGTTTTTCACAAAGGCCAACTTTACGCGATGGTGACCAAAGCAACACGAGGTTGCCGGGCGCAAAATGCACATCACGGTGACGGAGGTCGTAGCGTTGTTTCTGTTTTTCTTGCGACACTTGCAGACGAACACGCGCAAGTTGGCGAGCATGGTCAGCACGGGCGATTGCATCACGGGCATAATCGCTAGTTTAAGCTGTGGGGAACGGAAGCACAGTGTCTAGTGGTAGCGTCGGTTCTCGGCTATACAAGAGGTAAAACAGGGAAAAGCCAGCAGTTTCGAGACAGGAAGAGTTGTATGTAAAGGTAATGTAAGGTAGAGCCAGGTCCCAGTCACGGTGGTCGGCGGAAACGTACTTCGATAGCATGTCTGTAAGCGTGCGGTTCAAACGCTCAGTGAGGCCGTTCGTTTGTGGGTGGTAGGAGGTGGTAATTTTGTGCTGTATTGAGCAGGCACGCATGATGTCGTCAATGACTTTGGACAAGAACGTACGGCCACGGTCGGTGAGCATTTGACGCGGAGCACCATGCATCAAAATGATATCGTGTAGGAGGAAGTCCGCGACGTCAGTAGCGCAACTGGTCGGAAGAGCGCGTGTTACGGCGTAGGGTCGCGTAGTCCGCAGTGACGGCAATCCACTTGTTTCCGGATTTAGATTCCGGAAAGGGGCCGAGAAGGTCTAAGCCAACACGATGAAAGGGCTCGGCAGGGATGTCGAGCGGCTGCAGGTAACCAGCGGGGAGCTGGGAAGGCTTCTTGCGGCGTTGGCAAAGTTCACAAGCGGCGACGTAACGCCGTACGGAACGGGCAAGGCCCGGCCAGAAGAAACGGCGACGTACTCGGTCATAGGTTCGAGAGACGCCGAGGTGTCCTGCCGTTGGGGCGTCGTGAAGCTCTTCTAGATCAGTTGAGCGGAGGTGTTTAGGGACTACAAGTAGGAACTCGGAGCCGTCTGGATGAAGGTTACGACGGTATAGAGTACCGTCGCGGAGTACGAAGAGGCATAGAGTAGTATCGGCCGGAGAGTGTTCCAAACGGTCGATGAGTGCTCTGGTGTAGGCATCACGACGTTGCTCGTCGGCGAAATGAAGGAGCTGGGATACTGAGAAAACGGAAGCAGCACTGTCAGTATAGGAGGAGTCAGAGTCTTCAATAGGGTAACGCGACAAGCTGTCAGCGTCTTGGTGCAGGCGGCGAGACTTGTACACCACGAAATATGAAAATTCTTGTAGCCTCAAAGCCCATCGACCAAGCCGGCCTGTAGGATCTTTTAGCGATGAGAGCCAGCAGAGAACATGATGGTCAGTGACGACAGAGAAAGGGCGAGTGTAAAGGTAAGGGCGGAACTTCGCAACTGCCCAGACAACAGCAAGGCATTCTCTTTCCGTAATGGAATAGTTGCGCTCCGATGGTGAGAGGAGGCGGCTTGCGTAAGCAATAACGCGATCCTGGCCACGCTGACGCTGGGCTATGACGGCACCTACACCATGACCGCTGGCATCTGTACGCAATTCTGTAGGGGCATCAGGGTCGAAGTGGGCGAGAATGGGCGGTGAGGTGAGAAGAGTGACGAGACGAGAGAAGGCGGTGGCTTCTGAAGTACCCCACGAAAATTGTACGCCTTTCTTCAGAAGATTAGTAAGGGGTCTAGCAATTGCCGCGAAATCCTGAACAAAACCACGAAAGTACGAGCATAGCCCAACATAACTGCGAACGTCTGCGGCTGTCTTCGGAACCGGAAAGTCTCGGACGGCGCGAGTTTTGTCGGGATCAGGCTGCACTCCGGAAGCGTCGACGAGATGGCCCAGAACAGTAATTTGGCGGCGGCCAAAACGACATTTGGACGAGTTGAGTTGCAGCTTCGCCTTTCGAAATACATCAAGTATAGCTGTTAGACGCTCAAGGTGAGAGTCGAACGTTGGAGAGAAGACGATGACGTCGTCGAGGTAACAGAGACACGTGGTCCATTTAAAACCTTGGAGCAAGGAGTCCATCATACGCTCAAAGGTGGCCGAGGCTTTGCATAGCCCAAACGGCATTACCTTAAATTGGTATAGGCCATCAGGTGTTACGAACGCGGTTTTTTTCTCTGTCCATGTCGTCGACAGCAATCTGCCAGTATCCAGAGCGAAGATCAATAGAAGAGAAATAGCCGGAACCGTGAAGGCAGTCAAGGGCGTCGTCGATTCGTGGGAGCGGGTAGACGTCCTTCTTAGTAATTTTGTTCAAATGGCGGTAGTCTACACAGAAGCGCCACGTGCCGTCCTTCTTCTTAACCAACACCACAGGTGACGCCCAGGGACTCGAAGAAGGCTCAATGATGATTTTATCTAGCATTTTGGTCACTTCATTTTGAATTACTCGGCCTTCCGACGCAGAAACGCGATATGGTCGTCGCGTTTCTGCGTCGACAGAAGAATAAAATTGGGTTGGAGTGCATACGGCAGGCATTGTCAAATCCTGACTGGAAGCTTACCACTGCCGTTGAAAAGAAAAGTGTACCATCTTTGCATTCTACTGGTGCTAACATATGGGGCAGAAACTTGGAGGTTACCAAAGAAGCTCAAGAACAAGTTAAGGACCGCACAAACAGCGATGGAACGAAAAATGTTGGGCCTAAAGTTAAGAGACAGGAAGCGAGCGGTGTGTATCAGAGAACAAACGAGAGTAGCCAATATTCAATTTGATATTAAGTGGACGAAATGGAGCTGGGCAGGCCATGTAATGCGTAGTATGGGTAACCGGTGGACCATTAGAGTTACAGTATGGATACCAAGAGAAGGGAAGCGAAGTCGAGGACGGCAGAAAACTAGGCGGGGTGATGAAGTTAGGAAATTTGCAGGCGCAAGTTGCAATCAGCTAACACAACACAGGGGTAATTGGAGATCACAGGGAGAGGCCTTCGTCCTACAGTGGACATAAATAAGATGATGATGGTGGTGATGATGATGATTATGATGATGATGATGATGTGTGTGCGCTCCATTGAGTTGCAGTCAAAACCCTTTTGGCCTCGCCTAGGGCAGCAATGGGTGCAAGACATACACTGGCTTCTGCAGTCTATGGGAAGGCAGAAGGGGAAGCCGTAAATGCTGGAAGAATAGCCATTCTGCCTTTGTGCTAGATTTCACGGCTCATTCGACTTCAGTGGCTTCTCGACTGGGCCGGTTCATGCACGCCTGTCTCAGTTACGTTGAAAATTTCAGCCACAACCTTCCTCGCACACACGTCCCCTGTTCTGTTCCAATCCGCTTTTGGCAACACCTCCGTTTCTCGACCGCCATAATGAACACCTTGTCTTTCTCCATGATGGCCTGTTTCCTTGTCTTATGTGCTGAGGTGTGGCGTCTTTCTCGAGTATTCGCTGCGCGAAAAACTTCGCTCTTTTGACCCAGAGCCGTCTGCGAAATCCTTGCCTTGTCAGGCGGTCACTAATTGTGCCTCTGAAGCCCCCGAGCATTGGGATCTTGTTCCGCTCGGCCGCGATGGCATTCTCTAGTCTTGACGATTATGGAATGTGGCTCAGGTGCGGAGTTAGGAGTAAGGTTTCTATTGCCTCCCTAACATTGTGGCTGCTGGAAGAAGCCCCGTCCCCGCAAGCCGTGCCTTCAGGAATCGCTCTAGTTGTGCGACGTCTTCGCTCTTTACGTTCGACACTGCCAGAGAGGCGCTTAAGTGCTGATGCGCGAAGAACGTATCCAGCTCCACATTGCCCATTTAGGGTTCCTGCAACAAGTCGCGTACCCTCAAGAAACGCTTTCTGAGATGTCCACTGACTCGGTTTGGGTGGGCGCCTGCATTGCGCACTCTCCGAAGCTCGAGCCCTGAGCCACCTCCGCAGCCCTGTGCTGCGTGGGATTTTAGCCGCGGTATCTAGGTCTACTTTAAATGATTCAGGAAAGTCGCCTTTGTGGTGATGCACAGGGAAGCTATCCAGCACCTTCTTAACCTTCTCATGGCTGCTGGAACAAGCCTCATCTTCGCAAGGAACGCTTTCCGGAATTGCCCGTCTGTAGACCTCTGTTCGCCTCGCTTTCCACGGTTCTAGTTCTTAGGTTTTTGCGGTCTCGCAATCTCCGCGTGCGCCGTGAACTGACGCGTCCTCAACATTGCGTCATTCTGTCTCCTCATAGGAAGAAACTCTATATTAATCACTCTGACTTTGCTTCTCACACTTAACGAAAATACCGAAATGGCGCAACCATCACTCACGTCAATGTGTAAATCAAGGTAATTTGATGATTGGTCTACTTGCGAGAAGCACATGTTGTCACGTCCTCTTCACTCACGATTGTGGTTTAGCGGTCACAAATCTTTAAATTTTTTATATTTTTTTCTAGAAGTAAGTGCAAGCTCTGCAAAAAGCAATTTGGGACATGCAACATGAAACAACAGAAATTAACAGAGCTCGTACAAAGCAACTCGTCGCACTTGTTGTCAGATCTTGTAGCGCACATCCAGTTGTTTGGTACTTTCTGAGTACTAAAGAATGCCACAGCACGGTTTATGGAAGGGTATGCTTACATTCAGCACGATTTTTTAAGTGCTTTTCGCTTCGTCACCTGCCATTACATTACGAAATGTTTCTGTCTTCACATGACGGACCGTGAGTGAAAGCGATAGCATAGCCTCGAGAGGCAACGATTTTTTTTTCTGTGACAGGGCGCATAAACACCGTGGAAGCGGATGCGCTAAATTGTTGCAGCAGGGATGAATACGCCCATGAATACGCTACAGCGTCTGCGCTCACTTAGGTGCGCTTTACCACAACAAGCATATCAAGAACATTGAGGCGAGGAAAGTGTCTATTTAGCTGTTGCGAGTGCTTCAACCCGAATCATCTAAACGTCAAACATGCCGAAACCAACGTAATTCGTGGTACATACTTTCGTAATAAACTGCCGGATCTGTTTAACGCACTTCTAAAAGGTTTAGGGGATGCGAGACGTACCTTTACCTACAGCATTTTAACAAAATATTGAACTCTTTGTAACCTACGCTAGCAATACGACACAAATTGGCTTCAGATGGACCATTTATTTGAGACAAACATTTTTCGGAATAATGAATGACCTGTCGTGTTTGCATGTAGACGTTTAGAAGTGTTGGTTTGAGCCAAGGTAAGCTTCGAAACAATAAAGGCGGTCAGTTATGGGCAGATCTCTGCATAATTTAATTATATACGGCGGGCACGACATACGTTCAGGGCCTACTTTAGTAGCACTTCTAGGACAACCAGAGCAAATACAAATCTCGGCATGGCGCGTGAATTCATGTGCCATGCGCATGGCCCAGGTCATGGCGAGGCCTGGGCTTTGGGAGGCTTCCATCTATTTTCGTAGTCGAGCCTGAACGCGAAAGTGCATAAACTTGCCCCCGAAGAAGTTTCATTAATGAACTATTTCTACAATATATCTGTATGGCTACAATTTAGTTCTCCCGTTCCCGTTCCCGTTTTTTTTTTCCACGAAGATGGCACGTGTGTTATATCAGAATCATCATTCAATTACGTACGAAGAAATGTACACCTTTGTAGCGTGAAGTTTCGTACCCTAGCAATTCAGAAGCTTGAAAATTAAAAGCGTCCCGTAAATTTTATGTATCTTAACTCAGAAAAAACATGACTCGCCATCCCCGCCCTCCGAAACCGGATGTCCAGCGAAATTGTTCTGTCCACCACAACAACAGCTGTGGGAGGTATACGATGCTTGCGCTCGGCTTCTCTGATGCGAACAACCTCATCCTGTCGGGCATGTCGCTTGCGCTGAGCCTCTTGCGCAAGATTGTTCGGGTCTTCCCTGGCTTGCTGCTTGCGCTGAGCCTTTTGAGGAATGCGGCTCATGAAATGTCGCAGCACTCCGCAGCTGGTCATACTGCCGTTTTGTTTCCCTTTTGCGCTCCTCGTATTTACGCGGCTCCTCAGGAGTCTTTACTATGCGTTGTCTACCCATAGCGCTGCTGCCACAATGAAATCTGTTGCTAGGCTGCTTCTTTTTTAAAAATTCGTGCGGACGCAATATTATTATGGGGGCGGATTAGCAGCAAAACCTGCATTACTAGATTACCTGCTTTCATGGGATGCATACGTTATGTAATCAAACATTTTTATTGCGATAGCAATTATATGGACACCCAAAAGCAGATTTCTGCCGTCGCCGTCGCCGTGAGGTTCCGTATGACGTCATTTGGAGAAGAAATCGTCGCCGCGCGCCGAACGCTGTATGTGCGAGTGAAAGGGCGCGAGGGGCGCGTCTTTCACGGGGAGTGAACGCACGGCGGAGAACAAACGCGCGTTCTGCGCCGTGCTCGCTTAAGGGCTGCAGAAGTAGGCGTCTCTGTTCTCCTTCACAATCACCGTGTATGTAGAGCAAACGCGCCTTCTTCCGACGAGCGAGAGGCCGTGGGGGAGGGGGAGGGAAGGGAGGCGACGTTTAGCTGCGGCACGCAGTGCCTATTTATATCAGAGGCTCCGGCAACAGTCACCAACAACGCACGCATTTTGAGCGAACGCGGGCAAAACACCGATGGCGTCGACAACAGTTCTGCGTGTTGCCGATGATGCTGCATGTCCAAGTTTATACAGCTGATAAAGCTAATATCATTACTCCGTATAGCTCTCTACAAGTTTGCTATCGCAATTGATGCTTCGCCTTTCAGGTGAAACTGCGACAACTTTTTTTCATACCTCACCACACTATACACTGACACAAGCCTTGTGGCGGTCCCATGTATACCTGCCGCAACCGCTGCTGCATCCCTCGGCACCTCCGACGCTGCGGGACGCTATAACCACAGAATCGCTGGCCACGTGCTTAGGCGCCATCGCCACACTCATTTCCCCTCTCATTTTTCATAAAACAGGATTTGAATTTAAACAAAGAAAGCACTCAAAGGCGAACTTGCTAAATCATGTGCACTGTCTTTATGTATATATTGTAAGCACTGCTCTCATCGATACCGGTGCCGCCGTTTCTGTTCTTCGTAGTGATCTGTGTTCCCGGCTCCGGAAAGTGAAAACGCCTTATCTTGGACCTATTTTGCGTGGTGCTAATAATGCATTCATACACCCCGACGGACAGTGTACTGCTCGTGTTTTCATCGACGGCATTCGCCACCACATTGAGTTTATCGTGCTTCCAACGTGTATCCATGAACTTATCTTGGGTTGGGACTTCCTACATTCTGCTTCAGCCGTCATTTCATGTAGAGAGGAAGTTGTCCACATCGCGGATACAGCGCTTGTACCTGTTACAGATTCTTCACCTTCATGCGTGAACTTGGCCATTGATGAAGACTACGTCCTGCGTCCTGGTCACGAAGACGTTGTATCCGTAACATCCCGGCAGATCGCCGACGGAGACGCTCTAGTCGCCCCTTCTTCCCCCTGTACTTCTCGTGGAATCCTCATTGCCGCCTGTCTCGTCCGGTTTTCACGTGGCCGCGCCCTTCTGTCTGCCTGCAACACGACCCCAGATCCTGTGATGCTGCCCAAAGGGATGACTGTGGCAACCCTCGCCGACACTCAACCTATCTCTATAGTCACGCTTTGCCCTTCTTCATCGCCAGCACCTACCTCGGGTTTGGATGATTCCTTCCCTCCCCCAGCCGTTCTTGGTTCTGACCTAACCGCCGCGCAGTCCGAAGCCTTACTGGCGGTCTTAGCGAAGCACAAAGCCTGTTTCGATAGCTGTTCCCCTGTGTTGAGCCAAACTTCTGTGGCTTCACACCGCATCGAAACCGATGGTTCCGCTATCATACGACGACGCCCCTATCGTGTCTCGCCGTCCGAACGGAGGGTCATTGAACAACAGGTTGCTGACATGCTTGCGCGGAAGATAATTAGACCTTCATCTAGTTCCTGGGCTTCTCCCGTGGTTCTGGTAAAGAAAAAGGATGGCTCCGTTCGCTTTTGCGTCGACTATCGAGCGCTCAATAAGATCACACGCAAGGACGTATATCCAATACCTCGAATCGACGACGCTTTGGACACACTGCAAGGGGCGGAATATTTCTCCAGCCTTGATCTTCGATCAGGCTATTGGCAAATTCCGATGAACGAGACTGACAAAGAAAAGACCGCATTCGCTACACCAGACGGACTTTATGAATTTAACGTGATGCCTTTTGGTCTTTGTAACGCTCCCGCCACATTTGAGCGCATGATAGATAACGTACTTCGTGGACTAAAATGGAAGACCTGCCTCTGTTATCTGGACGATATTGTCATCTTTTCGTCTAACTTCAGCCAACATCTTCATCGATTAGACGAAGTTCTCAAGTGCCTTGCAAATGCTGGTCTCCAGATCAATACAAAAAATGCAAATTTGCAAGCAAGACTATAAAAGTATTGGGCCACGTCGTCTCAAAAGATGGCATCCAGCCAGCCCCCGAAAAGATTAGTGCTGTTCTACATTTTCCTCGGCCCCAGCCGCAGAAAGATCTACGTAGTTTCCTCGGCTTGGCTTCATATTTTCGTCGATTTATACGCAACTTTGCTGCCATAGCAGCTCCTCTACACAAGCTACTGGTTACCGGTGCCTCTTTCACATGGACTAACGAATGCGAATCAGCTTTTCAAGCTCTTAAGCAACATCTTACTTCCGGCCCTGTGCTTCGCCACTTCGATGATCGAGCCCCCACCATACTCCATACTGACGCCAGCGCACAAGGTATTCGCGCAATACTTCTGCAACGTAATGCAGCCTCTAAAGAGCAAGTCATCGCATATGCCAGCCGAACACTTTCTCCAGCTGACCGGAACTACACCATTACAGAGCAAGAGTGCCTGGCTATCGTCTGGTCGATTCAGAAATTTCGTCCATACCTTTACGGCCGCCACTTCACCATCGTCACCGACCATCATGCTCTGTGTTGGCTGTCATCAATGAAAAACATGTCAGGACGCTTAGGACGCTGGATACTCCGCTTGCAGGAATATGACTTTGCAATAACGTACAAGTCTGGAAAAAGTCATCATGATGCAGACGCATTGTCTCGCTGCCCACTCTCGCTCTCTCCCGGTAACGCGCCGTCGCCTTCCCCACCACGTCGTTCCGATGCTACGCCTGCCTCACACCAGCTCTCGATAACGCCCCTGGACCTAGCTACGCTTTCATCACGCTCTGATCTCGTCTTGCTTCAGCGGGCCGACTCCTACTGTCGAACTCTCATGGATCGCCTTAGTGGATTCGCCGAACCACCCAACAGCCGCTTGCGACGCCAACTTCGACAATTTCGCCTGCAAAGTGGCGTGCTACACCGCTACGTTTATCACCCAACAGGTCACCGGTGGGTCCCAGTTCTACCTCGCTGCCTTCGCCGGCGCGTATTAGAGGCACTTCACGACGACGCATCGGCTGGCCACTTAGGCTTCCACAAGACTTACGACCGCATCAAGACCCGCTGCTTCTGGCCTGGCCTATCCACAACGGTGGCCAAATATATTGCCTCCTGTGCGTCATGTCAGCACCGAAAACGCTCGACTTCCCCTCCTGCCGGTTTACTACAACCTCTGCCTTGCCCGGACGCACCTTTTGAATTTGTTGGCATTGATTTATATGGTCCCTTGCCTTTGACACCCTCTGGTCACCGTTGGATTGTCACTTCGGTCGACCATTTAACCAGATATGCCGAGACTGCCCCTCTGCGAGCCGGTACCGCGTCTGAGGTTGCTGACTTTTTCTTGCGCTCCATCGTCTTGCGCCACGGGGCTCCTCGCGTTCTTCTGACTGACCGTGGCAAGGCGTTTATTTCCCAAGTTCTGGAGGAAGTTCTTCGGGCCACTGATACCGTGCACAAATCTACTTCTACCTATCATCCGCAGACCAATGGCCTCACTGAGCGCTTCCACCGTACGCTGTCTGACATGATTTCCATGTACATCCGGCCTGACCACACTAACTGGGATAAAATTCTTCCTTTTGTGACATTCGCCTATAATACTGCTATTCAACGGACTACCGGTTACAGCCCTTTCTTCCTTGTATATGGAAGATCTCCTTCCACCATATTTGACAGAGAATTCTTTTTAGCACCTTCTTCGCCTACCACGTCCCTTCCAGAAGATTTTGCTGCCAGAGTTGCACATTGCCGTCAAATCGCCCGGCAAAGTACGGAAGCTACTCAAGCTGAGCGCAAACGTCGCTGCGACAACAAACGCCGTGACCTCCCTGGAGACCAAGTCTTGCTTTGGACTCCAGCCCGAACTCCAGGCCTATGTGAGAAGTTCCTTCAACGCTATATTGGCCCATACACCGTTGTGCAGCAAACATCTGCAGTGAACTATCTCGTGCGCCCAGTACACTCCGTCACTGACCGGCGCCGCCGGAATGCCGAAATTGTTCACGTCTCGCGGATGAAGCCCTTCACTCCCCGTTTAGATAATATGTAATCTGCGGCCAGGCTGGCCGCTTCCATGACGGGGGGAAGTTAGTGTAAGCACTATTAACGTACTTCGTCCTTTTCATTTGTACATAGCCATCATCACCTTCCCTGTTCTTCTACTTCTTCGCGCATGAGCTGGGGCGTTTGCTTTTTGGAATAAAAAGCGCTTGACAGCTCGGTCGGTCTCGGCCTTATAATATATATATATATATATATATATATATATATATATATATTCTAACGAAGAAAAGCTGGCAGATCCCACGCCCCGTGGGAATCGATGTTATGCGAAGCAGAGGGCGGATAGCCTACCAAGTTAACGAAACGACCATGAGAGCACGAAGACGTAGGCGGCTCTTTCATGACCTACATGACACGCATGTCATGAAATTCATGTCATGAGTCCTCAGGATAAACTTTAGCTACACCGAAGAGACCTTAAGGCAAAAGCCTTAGTAATGCATGACTATTGACTTCTACCAGTATCCTTTAGTATTTGCTTCCCATACCCACGTCCGAACCCATTTCAGTGGTTTTTGAGTGTTAATCTTTTTCGCTGAGTCATTGTCATTTATGCTGTGTCATGCTCACGACTATGATTTCTACCACCGTCCTTTAGTGTTCCCTTCACTTAGTGCCCACGTCCGAACCCATTCCAGTGCTTTTGAGAGTTAATATTTTTTCACTGAGTCATTGTCATTTATGCTGAGTCACGCTCATGACTATTACTTCTACCAGCATCCTGTAGTGTTACCTTCACTTAGTACCCACGTCCGAACCCATTTCAGTGGCTTTTGAGTGTTAATATTTATTCGCTAAGCCATTGTCATTTTTGCTGAGTCATGCTCATGACTGATTTCTACCATCGTCCTTTAGTGTTCCCTTCGCTTAGTGCCCACATCCGATCCCATTCCAGTGGTTTTTGAGTGCTATACTTTTTGCGCTGAGTCATTGTCATTTTTGCTGAGTCATGCTCATGACTATTACTTCTACCAGCATCCTGTAGTGTTTCCTTCACTTAATACCCACGTCCGAACCCATTTGAGTGTTTTAGATGCGGAGCAGCTTATGGTCGGGGCTATGTCACTCCCTCCCTCCCTCCATCCGCCGTGCGGCGTCCACACCCCTACTGCGCATGTGCATCCTCCTCCCCCTCCTCTCCTCTCGGCGTTCCTCCTCTCCTCTCCGACACTCCTCTCCTCTCCGGATTTCGCAACGAATGGCAACACCTGCGGCTCCGCGCGCGATAATGCGCAGCAGCTTAGGTCAGAGGCGCGACGGTAGGCGCCCCAGACGGGCTCGGGCTTACCCGAAAGCCCGGGCCGGGCCGGGTAGAGCAGTTTTTTCACGGGCTCGGGCCGGGCTCGGGCACGGCGTGTGCTTTTTGACCCGGGCCCGGGCCGGGCTCGGGCACGGCGTGTGCTTTTTGACCCGGGCCCGGGCCGGGCTCGGGCTTTCTGGTGGTGTGGATGTAACATGCAGCGAGTTATTCTCGGGCTTCTCAACTCTGAAAAACATGTATTTTTCGGTCTCGGGCCGGGTTCGGGCCGGTTTCGAGCCGGGCTCGGGCCGGGCTCGGGCCTAAGGTAAAGGGGTGGCGGGCCGGGCCGGGCGGGTAACGTACATTATTTCCGGGCCCGGGCCGGGCCCGGGTCTCGCCATAAATGTTTTGTTTGGGCTCGGGCGGGCAGCCCAGCGTAAAAACGGCTCCGGGCCGGGCCCGGGCTGAAAACATCGGCCCGTGCAGTGCTCTAGCCCCAGAGGCACCGGCAACAGTCACCAACGCCGCGCGCGTTCGGTGCGAACGCGGGCAAAACGCCGACGGCGTCGACAACAGTTCTGCGCCTTGCTGGTGCTGCTGCATATCCAAGTTTATACAGCTGATAAAACCACCTTGAGTCGACCCCATGGCTGCTTCGCATACTACTCAGGGTTCCCCTACGGGAAGATGTAATTTTTTTAGTGTTAAACTTTTTAGCTGGGTCATTGTCATGACCTACATGACACGCATGTCATGATAATCATGTCACGACATATCATTTATGTTCGTCATATACTCTTGTCATAGTATGTCAATTTTGGTACATACCAAGTTAACGAAACAAGCATGAGAGCACAAAGTCATAGGCGGCTGGATAGATAGATACGGTCAAAGTAGCAAATGTTTGCCAAGAAATGCTTCACATTTAAAAAGCGACACTTGGGAGCGGGCGCTCGCATGACGTGCGCTACGGCGCGAACGAGAAGAGGACGAGGAATTCATAATTGCTTCAAGGAGATTTTCCTGAATTCTTAAAATTTTCTTTTTGTTCATTTCCTCCCGTTAGCTTTACCAATTTTACTATTAACATAGGTTGCCTAATACCATCCCAATCTTGGCCAATCCCCAGCAGTGGGTGGGCGCCATCAGATAAGGCAT